>NC_079508.1:7856758-8156758 GCF_030052815.1 Hevea brasiliensis | reverse complement strand
GGTCCCAAAGCCAGAAAAGAAAATCACCTGGAATGAAGCTAAGAATGCCATGGTGAAGGAACTGAAAAGCCAGGCGACAACTCGCAGATACTCATGTTTGAACGTGATCCTTGCACTGAAATGGTGGATAATGACTATGATCGCCCATGAGAACATCGAGCTGCAACTCTCTGACCTTGGCCCGGGGATGGGTAAAACTTGAATCTTTGATCTCTTAGTCCTAACGATCTCACTAACTTGCTTTTCTATGTAGATATGGCAGGAGGTGAAGCTGTGAGAGAAGCTTGGAAGCGGAATAAGGAGCTTAGTAGGAAGGTACTAGAAATGAAGAGAGCCCGAACTAAAAAGACAAGCTCTGAGGTTCAATTCCAAGAGCAACCGATCCCAGAGGTGTAAATCCTCACCATGGAGCCTCCCACTCGATCTGAACCTCCTTTCGTCGCTGGTCTCCTCAATTATAGAGGGCAGATCCTCAAGGCAGGGAGCTTCGTTTGGGTGACCTTTCTCGCATGGTACCAGAATACTACTCCAATCATTGAAGAAAAATAAATCGGTGCAGGACAACTTAGACTTGGCAAAAGTATTGAGTGCTACGATCTCCTTTCCTGAGGACCAGACCAGAATGGGCCCCAAAAGTATCAATGATCTTCTTAATCTCTCAATGAGTTTGAGCTTGGAAGCAATGGCGACCTAGCACGCAGTCAGAGAGAAGGTTTATCTTATAAAGAGGGAGATGTCAAAGATGTCCTAAGATGCGGCGGCAGCGCAGAACCAACTCTCTGCTGTGAATGCTCGGATCATCGAATTGGAAGAACAGGCGAAGTCTCATGAAGAGAGGGCAGCTCGGCTAGAGAAGGAACTTGACGATATCCAGGTTAAGTTCTCCGAGGAGATCCAAGCGAAGGAGGAGGAGGCTCTGATGAAGGAAGCTGGGGCTTAATGTGAAAGCCCATAGTGATCTCCTTGCCGAGCTCACCAAGCGCTATCCCAACGAGGACTTTGCCTGGCTCAAGGAACTTGCTTCGGGAGCTGAGGCAGAGAGTGAGGGCGATCAAGAGAGGGAGGAGAACATAAATGTTGAAAATATACCTGAAGATTGGACTGGGGTAGACCTCCCGCCGAATGACTTTGTAATCATATCTTTTGAAATGAATAAATTCTTTTTGTGATCAATTTTCTTGATGAGATCGGGAGAATATCAGATCATGCACGAGTACTGAACAGATCAGATAGAATTAATGGCCAATCAATTGAATAAAGTTGAACATAGAATCAGACGATCCTGAGGTCAGTTATCAATCATAAAACATAAGACCACCTTAGAGAGATAGGAAAAAGCATTGCACACGAACGTGAGATTAGATAACCCTGAGATCGAATATCGATTGAAACTTAAAACATTTGAAGAGTGATTTGTAACTTGAGATAGGATCATAATTGAAGTAACTTATTTAGAGATCGGATAGAATCTTTTTTAAAGGTGTAGGCAATCTAGGCCAGATACCTGATCACAAAACTATCCATAATTTGGAATTTTGGGGTATTTTGAACACAATGAGATCGAAAAATAACAGAATGCAAGGTTAGATGATCCGAAGATCGAATATCAATCAGAACATATCGAATACAAACGAAGAGATCGGAAAATGACTTTAAGGCGTATGAAAATAGTTTTGAAACTAAAAACATAAACACACAACGAAAAGATTGGAAAAACAACCTAATTGTGTGTGGGATTGAATTGTTCTAAAGACTAACCATTGCTGAGTTCAGATAAGTGACCTGTGATCAGATCATAATTTAGGTTGCTCATTGAGATCGGATGATGTTCAGACGAGAAATTCATTTACTGAAATTATACCATAACTTATAAAGAGAAAATTTGTATTTTAAACAAGTTGTGTATTTAAAAATTGACCAAAATATGGTGTCTACAACCATGACTTTAGATTGTAATGTTTCCCTATCTATGTAAATATTCTTGACTATAAACATTTCTAACTCTACTTTTATGATGCTCTTATAATTCCACAGCTATAAATTTAGTATTTCGGAATTATGCTTATATTTCTTTAGTGCTATATCCGAAGCAATTTGTCACAAATACTATCATAATAAACTGATAAGAGTGCCGTTATATATTTGTTTATCGAAAATATCAATCCAATTAACTGCTTAAGCTTTTGTATATTATTTTTATGGTTTGACAGTAAGAAAATAATCTCTACTTAAAACAATAATAGCAGTAATAAAAATTTAAAAGTTAAAAATTAAAATATTATATATTTTAAAAATTCAGGTTTTTATAAAAGAAAGCATAAGTATTCTAATGTTAAGTATACATAAAGGATGTCTATAAAATTTAAATTTTGGAATTTTTTAAAGTTTGATTGGCAGTCATGAAGCTTATGCAATGACAACTGATACGCTAATTGTGAAATTAATTTTGCTATTGATTTATTTGATGGATGAAAATTATGGTACGCTTGGATGAATTACAATTGTTATTTGTCTTAGCAATTTCATTTGTACACCATCTGTCTATTCGTTTCATGCAGATAGCAGGGGCACCAACTATTATGAATATAAAAATGAGATAACAATTGCTAAGTAGGTTGATCACAACAAAGTGTGGACATTTTTGGCCCTTGTGGTTGGCCCTTGGGGTTTGTTTGTCTTTGAACATTGAATTTGATGACTAAAGAATCAAATTATCATGCCTTCTCAGAATATATCTTAAGAATTAAAAAAAAAAATCAAATTATGAAAAACACTAAGTGCTTTTTTGAACCAAAAACATTATTTAGTTTTTTATATCTAAAGAATTTAGAAATCAAGTTTCTTACATTTCAACTGACATGGTAAAAAAAAAAAAAAATTTGTTAATTACTTTTAGAAAAAGTAAAAAAAATATTTTTAGATTTTCTTCCAAAATTATTTTGGTTTTCATTTTAAACAAATAAAATTAATTTTTAATAATTAAATATTTTATAAAATAATAATTTAAACACTTGAATATTTTATAAAATAATAATTTAAAAACTTAAGTACTATTTAATTTTAAATTTAATATCTTATATATTTTTTGTTACTATATAATGTAGCATATTGAAATTTTAGTTTTAAAAATTATTTTGATTTTTTTAGAGAATAATTTTTTATGGTTTTGAATTAATATTTGTTATGAGATATGATATGCATGGTACTAATAAATACTAGCAATAAAGATGAATTTTGATACCTATATACCGTATGCATATCATCTTACATCTTCTTGGTCGTTCAGCATTATTCAAGACAATAAATGATTGTTTTTGGTAAATGCTTTTCAAGATCATATGATAAAAAATAATGATGATAAAGAAACTTATGCATTTTTTAAATAAGATGACTAAGTTATTAATTCTGTTAAAATAAAAAAATTAAATAGTATTGTTTCTTGTCGTATGTAATATTTTAATTTTGAAGCCATCTTCCTCATAAACAAAGAGTAAGGGATTGCATTGACAATAAACTTGAATGTAATTTTGGTATTCTTTGTAAACTTTCTTTTACATGTTCAAAAATGTCACGCCTGTAGTTTTGTTTAACTAAATATAAATTTATAATTTTGACACATCTTAGAGATTATCTTATAATTTTTGACATATCAAATAAACAACTTATAATTTATTATTATAATTTATATAATAAAAGAAACAATACTATTTAATTTTTTTATTTTAACAGAATTAATAACTTAGTCATCTTATTTAAAAAATGCATAAGTTATTTTTAATATTTTTACTTTATTTATTTTTAGTTCTTTTAGTTATTTTAAATATTAGTGTGAATATTATTTAATTTTTATATTTTAAAAAATATAATTATATAATTTCTTTATTTTTAAAATTTTGAATTATTAGTACTTATAAATATATTTTCTATTGACTAATAGAAAATTTGATTTAAATCAAGTGAAGAGATTAAAAAGTAAATGGAACAAGAACATATAGGATAATTAATGCATTTTATAAAATAAAAAATTAAATAATTAATTTTTTAAAATATAAAATTTAAATAGTAATTTTTCCAAACAAAAATAAGCAGCTGCTGCGCGGTGGTCATATACAACGAAAATTTTGCTGCAAAATGAGGCATTGAAACGATTAGATGGCGGAAAAGGAAATTCAAGTCGCAAGAAATAGATGCCAAACAATCATAGATAGAATACACAGGTTACCTGCTCGCACCAGCATCACCATTTCGTGCTCCCGCACTCTCCTCAAATTGGCCCTTTCTGAGCTCCATTTCCTCTCTCGATCTCCTTCTCCTACTCTTTCCCTCAGGTTCTTCCCTTTCTTCTCTATTTCTCCAAACAATTTCACTCAATTTGCTCATTCATCATCATTCTTTGGTGATTTTATAGCTGCCCAATTCGCTTATTGATCATTCTTCTGTGATTTTGCAGTGTCAACGTTGGCCACCTGGAGGCCGTCGTTCACCTTCTCGAGCAGCCATTTGTGACGGCGGTTTCGCGTGTTTGCAAGCCAATTCCTGTGTCGTCTTCTTCTTCTTTTTCTTCTTCGAAAGCACTCACTGTCCATGTTGATATAGTTTGTACTGTCAATAAAAACCCAGTATGGATCATTGCTTCTGATAGAAATCCCAAGTATCTTTCTTGGAATTTGTACTTAAAATCGAGAATTAAACGACTCCTGGATGCTGCCCGCTCTGCCCAGATATTCAAACCTTCTTCAATTCTTCTTTTCTTTTCTCGTGGACTTGGTGATTTTTTCTTCCAGAAGCTGTGTGACGAATTTGGGGCATTTGAGATTGATTTCTGCGAGGAATTGGAAGGGGATTGGATAAATGTGCTTCGAACACCATATAAACATTCGCTTTTTCTTCAGATAAAGGTTGACAGGAATTCGGAATGTGGGTCTGTTCAAGAATCAGTTGTTGATTCTGTTGGGCTAGAGCTTCAAGAAGAGCACACCAAAGTAAACTTGGATGAGGAAGATGGGCTTTGTTCTCTTATTTCAAGACTCAATTTATGGTCTCCCAAAGTTAAACCCGATGGTGATCTTATAAATTTTGATACAACAGCTCTTATTGCTCTTGTATCGGGCATCAGCAATGGTTGTAGTGAGAAACTTTTGGCTACACCAGAGATTGAATTGAGGCAGCGGTTTAAGGGTAACTTTGAGTTTGTGATTGCACAGGTTAGGTTTACTTTTTGGTTTTGTGCTTCTTTCTAATTCTGATCCAAGGCCACAAGATTTTCACAATCATTGTCCATAGTTTAGTCATCAGTGTTAGTTATGCCTTTCTGCTTGTAAATTCATTGGGTTTGATATGGTTTGCATGGATAGTACTGCTGGTGTATATGTAGGCTGTTTAATGTACAATAAAAGATAGTGTGTACATAAACATAGGAAGTTTACGACCTTTGTTAAAACTTTTTTATATAGGCTCTCTTGACTTATCTTGCAATATGTCAAAATTAGTGCTAAGCAATAGCCGGTCTACTGCATTGATTTGATTCCAAGCTGAGGAGGTGAGACTGTAAGAAAAATCATGTGATAAAAAGGGGCACATTGGCTTGTCTTGCAGCATCACTTGTTAAGTAAGAATGCACACAAACTTTGCTCCTATCCTACACTTCTGCTTAATCTCTAAATGTGGTGTGGCGGCAATGCTTGTTGCAACCAATTTGATTAATTTAATATTGTTAACCATTTGATTATTCTTCTCTGCATATAACTATTTTTTGTTTCCTCAGGCCCTCTCCACTTTTTTTGTTTGTTTATTTTTTTGGAATTAATGATTAATTTAAATCCAAAACTTTAATAAAACTTTCAATTACTACAATTTTTTTTTTCAATTATATCCATCAAGTTTAAAATTTCTATTAATTATGGCCATCTTAAGAAGTCCTAAGTTGGGAGTGAGTGCATATGAAGTGCGGTTTGCAGAAAGTGATTTTGGTGCAGGTGTATGAAGAGGTAGAGGTGGAATTGGTGCAAATAGTACTTACACAAGCAGTGCAGAAAGAGGCATAAGTGGACTAGGAAAAGTGCAATTGATGCAGGGAGCGATCTGGATGAACTAGAGAGACATGTGATTGAAGTGAGAATTGAGAAGGTTTAGAGGTAGGAGATCAAAACAGATTTGGAAAAGGTTTTTCTGATAATTAATGTTTCAATTTGGGTTTCTAAAGGGCTGGCCGCAATTGATGCAAATGTCAGAGTTGGTTTATATAGTTGATGCAAATATAAAAATAGCTATACTTGAGAACTTTACAAGCGATTTGGATTTTTGTAGGCATTAACCCATCTTTTTTGTCCAAGCATTCAATGGTGAGTCAATAAGCAATGATGGATAGCCATGTTTGACATATCACCATGCAAATGGCATTCACTAAGATATGTGCTACAGTTGTGCAACACATCTACCTATTAATTGGTACTGTATAGTAATTTTTGATAGACTCTTTGTGTTTGGGAGTTTCATCTTAGAGGTCTGAAGTTCAGTATGCCTCCCAATGGATTCCAAAAAGGTTTTCTTTTGAGGAAAAAAAAATGTCATAGTGCATATCATTGTCCAAGTTCAGTTTGAATAAATCTTTTCTCAACCTCATGCCAGGTCTTGTCTGAAATTCAGAATCCAATACATGCGGAACTGGCAGGTGTAATATCTGGAAAGAGAGGCATGATATGTGAAAGTGTTCTTGTAGAGTTCAAAGAGTTGGTTTCATTATGTGGAGGACCTAACGAGAAGTTAAGAGCGGATAAGATTCTGAAACACCTCATGTAAGTTATTAACAGATTATTCTTTTCTTAAACTATGGTATGATCTAGTTTGGTTCAAGAATAAATTGATATATGCAGCTCAAAAAATTAGAGACTTCATTTTGGAGCTTCTTTTGTTATCGTAGGATCCTGATGTTTGCTTGTCATTGTGTCTCCTTGAATAACAGGAAACTTTATTTGTTGATGTCAACAACAAAAGCTTATTTCTTGTAGATAGAATGTTCTAGTCATAATTTAGTTTCAACAAATGCATTAAAATAAGCCTAATTGCACCCATAATTGTTAAAATCACTAGTTAACTCATATAGTTCTGCAAGTTATAACCACCTAAATAAATCAAAATGTATAGCAAATCAGAATCAAATAAAATCGAGGTAAACTCTTGTTTTCAAATAGTGAAATCGATACGATGTTATGAGTTTACAATTCTACGATTTTATATATTTGGAATTTAAAATTTTAAATATTACCTTTTAATGTATCAAAATCATTATTTTTTATTTATTTTAACATCATTTCTTATTTTTTTAAATAATTATTTTTTATTTATTTTAACATCATTTCTTTTTTTTTTAATCTTTTTAAATATAATAATAACTATTATTTATGCTATTACAATTATCATACATGCATATTTTAATTTTTATGTAAATATGAGCTAATTTCTATATATTAGTTATCAAATGACTTAGTACGAAAGTGTGATAAGTTAGTGATGGAAGTGAAAGGTGTGAAAGAGAAAGGGTGAGACCTAAAATGACGTGGAGAAAAGTAGTATCAAAAGATTTTCAATTTTTTGATATTGATACGGAATTAGTTTTAAATAGAGCTAAATGACAAAAAAGATCTCATATAGTCGACTCTAACGAGTTTGAGATTAAGGCATACTTGTTTTTATTATATATGTATTAATTTATTAAAATATTAAATGACTTTAATTATTCTCATATTGATAACTTCTTGAAGAAAATATTAAATTTAAAATTAAAATAATTTGTTTATTAAACTTAAAAATATATTAGAAAGCTTATTTATAATTTTTTATACGAATAAAAATATTTTTGAAGATTATTTTATATGGTTCTTAAAATCTTACGATTTTCTAAGTCGATTTTATGAATTGAGTTTAGACACTCCTCACTGATTTTAATTTAAAAATTGAGTTTAACAACCTTGATTGCACCAAAAAGCCAAATACTTGTGCAAATTCATGATCTAATCCAAATTTTTAAATTTTGACAGTTAAGGCCCAATTTCTGAAATTGGTTGCAATTTTATCCAACTCACTAGATTAGACAAAATGGAGATTATATATATATATATATATATTATTCATTACAAATTTAAAAATTTAGATTTGAATGAATAAAGAAAGTAGAAAATTGATTAAAAGAGAGAGAGAGAGAGAGAGAGAGAGAGAGAGAGATTGAGGAGAGAGAAAATAAAAGAAAATAGAAAAAGAAAAATTAAAATCTTTTAAAATTATTTTTAATTTCAATTTTGACAAATTTGGTCAGTTGAATAAAATTACAACCAATTTAGTCAATTTGGCTTACATTGTCAAAATTGAAAAGATTGGATAAATTGAAAAGTTTGGATAAATTGAAAAGTTTGGATTAAATTGCTAATTCGCATAAATGTTTGGATGTTTAGTGTAATTAGGCTTATAAAATAGTTGTGAAATAAAATTGTTATTTGGTTTTGGATAAGTTAATATTTTTCATAAATTTATTTGTCAAAGGTTAACCAAATTATTTAATAAGATTCTAAACTCAAAGAAAATGTCTGGTGAATGGAGGAAGAGTATTTTAGTACCTATTTTTAAAAATAAGGGAGACATACAGAGTTGCTCAAACTATAGGGGAATTAAACTCATGAGCCATTCTATGAAGTTGTAGGAGAGAGTTGTGGAATATCGACTACGTCATGATACTTTTATCTCTCCTAATTAATTTAGCTTCATGCTTGGTCGTTCAACTATGGAAGCGATTTTTCTCATTAGAAGCTTGATGGAGAAATATAAAGACGTGAAGAAAGATCTACACATGGTTTTTATTGATTTAGAGAAGGCTTATGATAGTATTCCAAGAGATGTCTTATGGAGAGTGTTAGAACAAAAGAGGGTATCTATTAGGTACATACAAGTGTTGAAAGATATATATGAAAGAGCAACTATTATTGTGCGCACAGTGGGAGGGGACACAAGAGATTTTCCGATCTTAGCTGGATTACACCAAGGATCAGCTATAAGCTCTTACTTTTTTACATTAGTTTTAGATGAATTGACAAAACATATATAAGAGAGTATCTCTTGGTGCATGATGTTTGCGGATGATATTGTTTTGACAGATGAGACACGAGAAGAAGTCAATAGAAAGTTAGAGTTTTGGAGAAGTACTTTAGAGTCAAAGGGCTTTAAGTTAAGTAGAACAAATACAGAATACATGCATTGCAAGTTCAGTGAAGGCCAAATTGGCGATAGGAAAGGAGTTAGTTTGGATGGAGTGGTACTGTCCCAAAGTAATCATTTTAAATATCTCGGCTCAGTCCTTCAAGTAAATGGGGGATGTGAGGAGGATGTTAGTCGTAGGATTAAAGCCGGATGGTTGAAGTGGAGACGTGCCACGGGAGTTTTACGTGATCGCAAGATTTTTAATAAGTTGAAAGGAAAATTTTACTGTACAACCATACGACCGGCCATGTTATATAGTAGTGAGTGTTGGGCACTGAAAGAGTCGTATGCATCTAAGATAAGAGTTGCAGAGATGAGAATGTTAATGTGGATGAGTGGCCATACTAGAATAGATAAAGTCCGTAATGAGTGTATTAGAGAAAAGGCAGGAGTGGTGCCAATTGAGGATAAGTTGAGAGAAAGGAGATTGAGGTGGTTTGGTCATGTGAAGCGTAGACATACGGAGGCTCTAGTTAGATAAGCAGAGCACATTAGGTTAGAGGATAGAAAAAAAAAGAAGGGGTAGACCTAAATTGACTTGGAAGAGAATAGTACAACATGACCTAGAAGCATTACACATTTCTGAGGATTTAATCCAAAATCGTTTAGAGTGAAGAAAGTGAATCTATATAGCCGATCCCAAATTTTTGGGATAAAGGCTTAGTTGAGTTGAGTTATTTGTCAAAGGTGCTAATTTTGTTAGCTATTGTTTAGAATGAGGAAGATCTATTTACTTTGGTATGATAGGGTAAAAATGTTCAACTTCTTATCCCAGCAATGTCCCTTGGGATTGTTCCAAAGATACAGGGTGGAATCCCATCTTCATTGCGTACTGAACTTTTGAGTAAGGGGTTGATGCTAATTTGTTAGCTAGCAATTAGAAAGCATAGGAACTCACATCCCAACCCCAAGCCCGTTCCCAAAGGGGGAAAAAATACTGCAAAGGTGATGGTTACAAAGTAAAATACTTTGCTAAAAACGAAGTCACCATATAATTTGCCCATCTTGTATACCTAGACGACATGGGACATCAGAGCCAAAACTTGCACCTTTTTTTTAATCCAAGGTTTAACTTGACACGCATGATGCAGAACTGCATATTCTGTATATCACAGACATGTAATGCAAAGGCAGTTTGCCTTGATGGTTCAATTATGATCACCATTCTATATGTTGAGATGACATGGGAGATTAGAGCCTAAACTTGTTGGTTCTTTCAGTACAATTGAGTCTTAAATGATTGCTATCCAAACTCAACCAGACATGCATCAACGCTAATTATGTATACCAATCATTGACCTGCAGTCTGAGGGACAATTAGAACATTCTTTAGGTTTCAGTCAACATAATGTTTCATGTTAAGAGTATATAGGAGATTGAACTAGAAGATACAAATATTTGATTGCTACTCAAGTCTTACATTAAATGTTCTCCAAACCTGTTGGTGCTAGTGCTGTTTATTATAGTTAATAATTTTAAAATGTAAATCCTTAAAGTTTGACTGGATGAGATTGTATACCCAACTTTGATTAATTGATGATCTATTTGTTACATGCATTTAGCATGTTGCCTTGAAACATGATATTTGTTTATGGCTTTGTTATTGCCCAATTTAAGAAAAGATGTCTTTTATCTTTGTTATCATTTGTGTTCTTTATCAATAGAAAAAGAGATCCCAAAACTTGGCCTGAATCTAGATTCTCAGTATTAAAAAACGCTGGTTGAGGTTAATGGAATGCAAAACAAGTCTTTTGGTTTGATCTTGGGCTGAGTGCAGCCACTTGAAACTGATTTGAGTTGCATTTCCATGTTATATTCAGCTTACTGAATTTCAGATTTCATTTTGGGTCCTATCAGTGCATCATCTATGTAATTTGTACATTAATACTGAGAATTTGGAACAGGGTTGTGCCTGATAGTCCTTCAGAGCGCATGATGTGGCTTCCTACAACTAGAAAGCTGGCATTGAAGAACAAGGTGGTTTTTGGGACTGGTGATCATTGGCATGCTCCAACTTTAACAGCAAACATGGCCTTTGTGAGAGCAGTTTCTCAGACTGGGATGTCCTTGTCTACCATTGCGCACAGACCGAGGGCATTAACTGGTGATTATTAAATGCATAATTTGCATAAATTACTGATAAACTAATGATATCTATAGCCATGGTGAGTAAACAAAACGCCCACTTATGTATCCCTTGACAAAATAGCTGTACACACGTAAGGGCTCTTTGATATAACTGACTTTTTCAAGAACTACACGTTAGTGTAGAGATGAGCATTATTTGGTTCAAACTGAATAAATTAAATCGAATTATTTTAATTTGGTAATTCGGTTCAATTTTAATATAATTCGGTTCGGTTCGGTTCGTTTCAGTTTTATATTATAAAATTTTCGATTATTTTGGTTTGGTTCGATTTTAAAGAGAAAAAAATTGATTAAATCAAACCGAACCGAATCGAAACGAATAGGTTTATTAATTTTTAAATTGATTTATTTTTATGGAGAATTTATGAATTATATATAATTATATATATATAAATTGTTTAATTTCATTGATTAATGGTTATTAGGTTTAAACTAAGGTCAAAATTAGACTAAATAATTTGAAAATCAAGTTTAAATTAAAAAATCAATAAAAAATCAAAATTGATTGGTTTGAACTGAATTGAACCGAATTGAAATAGAGCGGTTTGATTCGATTCAATTTTTCATCTATTTCGGTTCAGCTCGATTTCTAAAATATGTAATTCGATTTTCATAATTTGATTCGGTTCGATTCGATTTGATTTGAACTGAATGCTCACTCCTACATTAGTGGAGGATGGAGTTTACATATTTGGAAAGGTGAAAATTATTAGATGGTGGGACATTTAAAAAAAATAAATTTTTATTTAGTTTAATTCAAATACAATATGAATGAAAATAAATTAATTGATTGTCATAAAATTAAAAAGAAAAGGAACCAAATATATAAAAGAAAATCAGAGCTTCAATCTAAATTTGCAATTTCTAGCTTTAATGCTAATAAAATTATCGGTAGATAAGCTATCCACCAGCAAAATGCAATCCCCAAAGATCCTCACCTTCCTTAGCTTCAACCTTCCAAGTTTAACAGACACAGGTGCTTCAACTTTAAGGTCCAGTGGAATTCTTCCTGTTTGTTGTTGCTCTTGCAATGCACTCATCAAACTTCTTCCATACTGCGTCTGCCCGCTCAAGCTTACATCCAGCTTCGTTACGTTCCTGTGACCTTGGTAGAATTTTGGTATAGACCCTGCACAGAGCTCAGAGTCTCCATACCAAACCCTCAAACTTCCACCTTTCTCATAGTAAATTCCTATTTTCTTGTTTGGGTTATTAGCTGTGATCTTGACATCAAATTCAGCATAAAGGGACATGTCGAAAGTCAGCCTTAGATCACTTATTTTCAAGCTGTCAACAGAGTACTTGGGAATTTTGGGTTGGAAAATAAGGTAGAGAATGCCGATAATGGCACTGATAACAATTAATGCAAGGAAAATAATGCCTATTGTCCAACATATGCACTTGCAGCAACAGCTTCTTCTCGTCTTTGGTGCTTCTGTAGCACTGTGGATTGCAGCCGGAAAATTGGTACGTAATTGTGGTGGTGGCAGTGGTCGTGAAGGAGGGTGAGTAGTAGCTTTGTCTGAAATCGCTGAACCTGGAGGCACCAATGGTGAAGTTGGAAGTGCTTCCACATCCCCCGTAGGGTGAATTTTCTGGCCATCTGTCATCACTTCGAATTGGTTTTTGCCTTATTTTTCTCAACTTCAAATCACATAAGAAAGGTTTGGTATATATAAGGACATGGAATTCAATTCCTTGTATTAGTTCCCTACTCAAATCATATGCTTATAATTGTGAATAGGTTTTACCTTCCTCACCTAAAAATGGCATAGATATGGAGGTAGTTGAGCAACATAAGAGGCATTGCATTGATTCAAATTTCAATAGTAGCTAGTATTTTTTTTTTCTTTTATATATATAAATGTTGGGTAGTTGACCTAAATATAAATTCAAAATCTTAGTTATTAAATATCTCAATGATGCAAAATAATAACATCCTTAGTTCACTTTTTGATGATAAAATGATCACGCTTGGCTCTTATTGCTCCTATCCTCTTTCTTTATATGCTTTCAGCAACCAAATTCTATCTTCCGCCTTCACGTGGAAGTAATTTTTTTTCTATCATATTTTTAATTTTAAGAATTATTATGTGTATATTTTTTAAAATTATGTTGTTTCCGATAATTAAAATTTAATTTTTTACAATCATATTGTCACAACCCAACCTATGGGCCGGACCGGCACTAGGACCTGGGCCAGCCTAAAGCCCCCGAGGCCCGTAGTAAGCCTAACTATTCCTCAACCCATAACCAAGCCCACAATTTAGGCCCAATATGCATATAAAAATAATTTAAATTAAACTGTTATAATTTTATTTCGGGCCATCTTAGCCCAGAAATCATCAGAGACTAAATTTAGGGGAGCCCGGCTCAACCCTGTTACCTCATTTTACAAACTGTTTAAATACCATACAAATCTTCATTTATAAATCTCAAAAATTCAAATTAACACAATTTCTAACAAGGTCCACACTATTACTAACACATGCGGAGTTCTAGATTTTAAAATTTAGAAAAGATAGTAAAACAATTAAATAATTGACGTTAAACCTGCGAGGAAGAAAACAGGTTGCTCTGTAAAATAACTCCTCCTGTGGCCTGGAAAAATATTGAACAGGAGTGAGCGTTCGACTCAGAGAGTAAAATATCAATTTTAACCATAATCTCTATAACTATATAAAACTAATGCACCCTGTAGAGTGAAATGCAACATCAACAATATTTTCACATCATAACATCAAAAAGGTAATTTGGAGCACTCACACACCCAGTAATATCAATAATAATATATGGGAGCTGATCCCCTGTACAACTCTCTTAAATCCAACCTGGTGCCAGCGAAGAACTCAAGCCTGACTTTCGCTTAATAAACCAAATCGGGGGTCCCAGCGAAGAACTCAAGCCGTGACTACCCCCCGAAGGATCGAGTCCCAGCAAAGAACTCAAGCCGTGACTACCCGTCCTATCCATAGTCCACACCACATCACACGCACGCCAACGCACGCACACTGCTCCAAATTACCACAACAACATCCATGGCACTTTTAACAGTTATGAATGCAACATAAATCGTGCCTAGAGTTTAACTAATAAATATATGCATATAAGTGATGCATGGGCATGCTTGGACATATAATAATATCGAAATTACAATTAAAATTAATATTTTACTCACAGTACACCGATGACTATTGTGGCTGCTGGATGCAGAAAAATAGCCGACCTCGATCACCTAATAATTAAATTATAAATTTATTAGTACTAAGTTAAGATAAAACTCTAAAGAGGCAATAGATAGCCTAATTCATGCCGGAAATCCGGCAGAGTTTCCCCTATACCTGGGACCTACCCAACCTGCAAAAAGGCTCAAATAACACTTCTAAATTCTCAATTTCCACAACCACATCTCATCAATATCACATGGCCCCTCCTGGGCCCTCCAAATCAGACAATACTCAAAATCTTAAAAATTACGTTTTAGTCCCTATAATTGACATTTTTTCCAAAAATCCACTCAAACAAGCTCTAAAAATTCTAAAATTTCACTCCGCGGTCCCTAATAATATTATAAGACTATTGCAAAAGGAATTATAATTTTTCGATCATCCACAAATATTTTATGAATTTTATTCTAAATCGATATTCGTCGAAAATGAGCAACTTGGAGTTCGGGTTTACCTATGTCAATTCTGACACCTGGAACGCGTCCAGAACGTCTGAAAATGCTAGGATTGACTGTAATATTGACCACGTTCTGAGATGGGCCGTCGGACAGCCGGATCTGGCTGAAAATGCAGTCCCGACGCCGGTGAGCTATCCTCGATCCGATCGCACCTAATTTAAGTCCAAAATTTGTTAATAATTATCATAAAATTATTTTTAAATTTTAGAAATCGAAAAAGTTCGAAAATCTCACCAAGCGATCAGGACCGTCCGATTATCGCCTTTTTCAAACAGTGTCCGATCGGAGCGGGACCAGTCCTATCTCGAAGATCTCGTCGTCTTGAGTCCATCGGTGGCCTCGGATTTCCGATCCGACGGTCGGATCGCCGGAAAAGTGATCGAAAACTGAGAAACCCCTATGATTTTCTTCCAACTTTCCCTCGCCGGTTCTCTTTCCTCCGACCCACCAAACGAGGTGCCACTGGTCTCATCTGAAAGTTCATCATCTTGGGAGTTCGTAGCACTTGAAATCACCGAAAATGGCCGCCGGAGTTGGCCGGGGCGACGCCGCGAAGTCGGGCCCCCGGTCGCGCGCTCTCCCTCTCTCCTCTCTTTCCTCTCTCCTTCTCTCTCCTTCTGTTGTCCCCTGCTCGCTGCTGCCGCCGCCTGGTGGTTGTTCCGGCACGGGGGAGGGCCGGCGGTACCTCACCGGCACTCACGCTGGCCGGCCGGACGAAAATGGAAGGGAGAAAGTGAGGGGGAGAGTGGAGTCGGGGAGAGAGAAATGGGGGGGGGGGGCTGCTGCGTTTTGTTTTCTGCAGTTTTTTTTTTTTTTGGGTTGTTACATTCTTCCCTCCTTATGAAAAATTCGTCCTCGAATTTTCGAATAAACAAGAGATATGAAAAAGAAGATTATCGGAACAAGTGCAATCATTACTCCTCCAGCTATACAGAGATTGGTAAAACATTTATTCTTCAAACTCTTTGTATATTATATATGACATTTACCGCTCTCTGATTCTACTATTCATTGACCATTTTTCTGACATTTCAAGTATTTGCTACACTTAACTGTTCTTGACTTGATGTCTCATAACTTCAATCGACTTTGGTGCTTACCTCACTTTTATTACGCCTCAACATGTCTCTTGGTGACTTCAGTCATCATTCCTTTGTTTTAATAATTTCTGTTTCCCCAATGACATAACTTATGTTCCTTATTCCATGGTATCCTATGAGTAGCTTTCCTGTAGCACCTAATCTAGGTATCTTGTTCGAGATCTTCACTCTTCTTATGACCTCAGTGGTCAATACCTATAAATCTTCTCACTCCCATAATACTCCAAATTTTTAATCTCTTTTGTGTCATTACTAAGGTACTTAGACCAACCTCTATCCATCTTATGTAACTAGTCAGGTAGAGTCTCCTCCAGGGGCCAAGTGTATCATTTATCAACATTGGAAAGTAAACTGGGTCCCTCCTTCTAGGTAACAAAAGTGTTTATATTCCCTGACAACTCAATCCAATGCGACTTTATCAATTCTCACTCCTTCTCTGGAATGGAAATATCTACACTTCTTTCTTTAGCTTCTTAGTATGTGGCCTATTTCTGACACATTGGCACTCAGATCGAGGCTCCACTACTCCTTTAATCTATCATCTCATAATAACTTATTTTAAACATCCCTTAGTGTGTTCCTAGCATACTTATTCCTCCTTATCCTCATCATTATAACTGGCTCTATCGAGCTTTCTTCTTGTCCTTTGCATCTTATCCACTTCCCTTTTCCTATTTTTGGTATTGTTGATATCTTTTCAACCTGCTGTACTTATTCCTTAATTTTTAGTCCTATCTCATCCTTACACCTTTTCCTTCAAGAACGTCCATCCCATCGTCAACTTTAACTTTCATTTTATTTCTTAGTCTTATCTTGATTATTAGTTCTATTACTTCAGAAATTCTAACCTTACGATTTTCTCCTACCAGCACATTCTTCACCTTTTGTAACAATTAACCATAGAAAATTTCTTTTTGTATCTCCTTTTCCCAACTTAACTATCGGAACATTATCATTCCCTACCAGCCTTAGTAGGAAATTGCTTATCCTGGATGGATATGAGCCCCAGAACTATAAGTTCCATCTGAACTAACACGGCTATGGAAAATGTGTGCCATGCCTTAATTCTAAACAAGATACTTTATGTGTTCATTCTCCTTAATATAATCACATATACTGCCCATAGCTTTCCAAATTTCAACCTCAACTTTTTCCATTAGAAACAATTTTATCTATTGAATCTCATCCATAAATAGTACTTCCTCTAGCTCATAGTTTAAAACAGTTGCAAGCCTTGGTAGCTAACTCCATTTGACTCCTGTCACTATTCTGATCGTCCTTTCATACTTAACACTAGGTACGTACTTACTGTCATTCTCATATCAGGAAATTATGTATGAATTAGTGCCCACCAAACTCTCAATTAACTAGGTCTCCTTGCCTCAGTCTCTGCTCCTTATATAACGCTCTAGAATAAAAAACACGAGCTAAACTTGAAAAGAAAGAAAAATATTCTCTTATATTCAACAACGCTTGATTGTCCATATAATAATGTTTAACCTATGTTTCTTGGTTTTTCTCTCCAAATTTCATTATCTCCTAGCACAATTGTGCTCTACCTATAAGGTATCATCTGCATGAACCCTTTCTGCACCATTGTCCTTCCTGACATAATATTTTATAATTTATTAACTTTACTTATATTCGACCTATGATTCATATCTATTATCATTTATATTGTGCCCTTAACTTTTGTTGATTCCTGAAAGATTTCTCTTACTAATAGATTCTTCCAACACTAATTCCACCCTTATCTATGGTCATTAATTTGATGCTTGAACTTTCTAGTGATTTATAACCACCCATACTTGTCACTTCTCGTTCTACCCCTACTGTTGTTCTGCCATCATTGCTTCACTGCAAAGTGATTCTGTTGATCACACTAACAATGCTTGCCTGACATTCATAATGAACTTCTACTATCTTCTCACTATTTCAAAAGTTTAACCTAAAACCTATGTGTCATTGTCTATAATTCTTTCCACTCATCATACCTATTCGATCCCTTAGATTAACTTTTATTCAACTTACTACTTACTAACTTCTTTTTCTCTGCCTAATTAGATAGTCCGCAATATCATTGCATACCGTCTACTTTTTGCTCATTATTATTGTATTCCTCGCCTAATCTTCTTGATACTGTTAACAAGTTAAAAGAATCTTGCCCCATCACTATCCACTTCACTTTAGAAATAGGGAATAAATAAAGTATGATCCAATCATGTAACTCCAAGCTCTATATTTTAGCCCCTATCACAATCTCAACTACATCATGCTATGAGTATCACATTACTAGATTCCACACCTCTATCACTATTCTCACTAATATGGTCCCATTTTGAGTTCTCCATCCTTGTCATTCACCTTGCCAATAATAACAATTAGCTTACCCTATATCTTAACTTTGTTCCTTTTATTATGCGCCCTTCAGATTGTCCTTTCATTTATTTCTTTTGTCTTACCCAAAATAGAACTTAACTATTCTATCCCTGGTTCCATTCTTCTTCCTAACATGACAGCTGTACCTGCTAACTATATCTTTCAGAGTCTCTACCGCGTTATCACATATCTGTGCTACTCAGATTTGGTCCTTTGACCACTCTAGCTAGTACTTCCACTGGCATTTAGATTATATTGCATTTGCAATCAATTGTCCAAACCTTCATCCTGCACTTTCTCTATCCATTGGCCTTTTATAACTTATCTTCGCTAATTTATTTCTCTTAACACTGTTATAATTAGATTATACTATTGTTTTGAACAATATAAAGTTAGAAGGGAACTCAGGAAATTACAGTCATACTTTTATTGTATGATTTCTATTCTTATCCTTTAGCTTATATAATACCCTTACTACCTCGAGAACTGATTCTGCAGCAATTTTATTTATTTGTAAATGTTATTATCATTATTATTATTTTCCATGTTTACTCAATTAGCCAAAACTTAAGATTCCGGGCACCCAAACCCACATCCAATTCAAAGGATTTACATCCATTGTGATCCGATTATATATGATTCCTATAATGAAACTTGTATCCTCTGCAGATACCCGAGCCAACTATTCTCTACCACACTCTACAGTCCTATCTCGCACTATTTTGTTGGTTACCATTATTAGTAATAACTTTCGATCCCTTCTGAAAAGATAGGACTATACCCTAACTTGCTGCAACAAAGGTACTACATTTACCACCTTGCCCAAAACCATGTCAAATTAATGTCTCCTTTATCATATCATAGCTCTGTAAATCATCAATTCATAGTTTCGACCTTCTCTAAGTAATAGGGTTGTACTTTATTCCATACTGATACCCACAAGATATACTATTCTCACTAAGCTCTAAGCAAAACGTCTGTCGTACTACAAAAATGATCCAAAATTCCATACTGATGACTAGATGATCTCACTCTATAGGTGTCACCTTTACTTTGCAACTAGTCCGAAGCCTCTGGTCTGATGGCAACTCTTACTGTAACTCTAGCTCATGCTAGGGCAACTGAGTCACTGACTCTAATTATCACCCAACTGTGACCTTTCAATATTCTAACTCTAGACTCTTAACCAGGAGTTCCCAACTTCTCTGCAGATATAGAACTCTGTTCTGGTATTACTGTACCAAAACAGAGACTGCCTGCAACATCCTCATCATAAGCACTACAGGGAAGTACGCAGCTCTACACAATAATCTCATGTCGGTACTGTAATCTGCAGCTTACAGAGCAGACATCGAGAACATTGTATAGTTACTACGATACGTCCTGACCAACTAGGTCTCTTAATCTCTTATCTCTCTTGAATCTTCTATTATCATAAACTTACTCTGACTGGGTCATCCACTGATGACTGCCAGCAGTGGTATCCTCATCCTTATCTAGGGCAACTGTACTTTCAAGACTCACCTTTATGTACTCGTGCCTTGCACGAAATGGGCACACCATTTAAACCCATACTGACAAAAACATAGCATTTCTTGGAGTACGTATCCTCATGATAGACCTCAACCTGTCTGCTAACTCTATTTCACATTTCTATGTACTCCACGAAAATCAAGACACTAACTGAGGCACTTTTATATTTCCCGAGGTATAACGCAGAATCTAGAAACAAAGAATTACAGAAAAAGACGAAACAGAATCCTATACTCCGCATGTAACATCCTAACAAGACTCCTTTTACACTCCCAATTATATTATTTCCCATGAATCTAGAGCCTAAGCTCTGATACCAACTTTGTCACGACCCAACCTATGGGCCGGACCGGCACTAGGACCTGGGCCAGCCTAAAGCCCCCGAGGCCCGTAGTAAGCCTAACTATTCCTCAACCCATAACCAAGCCCACAATTTAGGCCCAATATGCATATAAAAATAATTTAAATTAAACTGTTATAATTTTATTTCGGGCCATCTTAGCCCAGAAATCATCAGAGACTAAAATTAGGGGAGCCCGGCTCAACCCTGTTACCTCATTTTACAAACTGTTTAAATATCATACAAATCTTCATTTATAAATCTCAAAAATTCAAATTAACACAATTTCTAACAAGGTCCACACTATTACTAACACATGCGGAGTTCTAGATTTTAAAATTTAGAAAAGATAGTAAAACAATTAAATAATTGACGTTAAACCTGCGAGGAAGAAAACAGGTTGCTCTGTAAAATAACTCCTCCTGTGGCCTGGAAAAATATTGAACAGGAGTGAGCATTCGACTCAGAGAGTAAAATATCAATTTTAACCATAATCTCTATAACTATATAAAACTAATGCACCCTGTAGAGTGAAATGCAACATCAACAATATTTTCACATCATAACATCAAAAAGGTAATTTGGAGCACTCACATACCCAGTAATATCAATAATAATATATGGGAGCTGATCCCCTGTACAGCTCTCTTAAATCCAACCTGGTGCCAGCGAAGAACTCAAGCCGAACTTTCGCTTAATAAACCAAATCGGGGGTCCTAGCGAAGAACTCAAGCCGTGACTACCCCCCGAAGGATCGGGTCCCAGCGAAGAACTCAAGCCATGACTACCCGTCCTATCCATAGTCCACACCACATCACACGCACGCCAACGCACGCACACTGCTCCAAATGACCACAACAACATCCATGGCACTTTTAACAGTTATGAATGCAACATAAATCGTGCCTAGAGTTTAACTACATAAATATATGCATATAAGTGATGCATGGGCATGCTTGGACACATAATAATATCGAAATTACAATTAAAATTAATATTTTACTCACAGTACACCGATGACTATTGTGGCTGCTGGATGCAGAAAAATAGCCGACCTCGATCACCTAATAATTAAATTATAAATTTATTAGTACTAAGTTAAGATAAAACTCTAAAGAGGCAATAGATAGCCTAATTCATGCCGGAAATCCGGCAGAGTTTCCTCTATACCTGGGACCTACCCAACCTGCAAAAAGGCTCAAATAACACTTCTAAATTCGCAATTTCCACAACCACATCTCATCAATATCACATGGCCCCTCCTGGGCCCTCCAAATCAGACAATACTCAAAATCTTAAAAATTACGTTTTAGTCCCTATAATTGACATTTTTTCTAAAAATCCACTCAAACAAGCTCTAAAAATTCTAAAATTTCACTCCGCGGTCCCTAATAATATTATAAGACTATTGCAAAAGGAATTATAATTTTTCGATCATCCACAAATATTTTATGAATTTTATTCTAAATCGATATTCGTCGAAAATGAGCAACTTGGAGTTCGGGTTTACCTATGTCAATTCTGACACCTGGAACGCGTCCAGAACGTCTGAAAATGCTAGGATTGACTATAATATTGACCACGTTCTGAGACGGGCCGTCGGACAGCCGGATCTGGCTGAAAATGCAGTCCCGACGCCGGTGAGCTATCCTCGATCCAATCGCACCTAATTTAAGTCCAAAATTTGTTAATAATTATCATAAAATTATTTTTAAATTTTAGAAATCGAAAAAGTTCGAAAATCTCACCAAGCGATCTGGACCGTCCGATTATCGCCTTTTTCAAACAGTGTCCGATCGGAGCGGGACCAGTCCTATCTCGAAGATCTCGTCGTCCTGAGTCCATCGGTGGCCTCGGATTTCCGATCCGACGGTCGGATCGCCGGAAAAGTGATCGAAAATCGAGAAACCCATATGATTTTCTTCCAACTTTCCCTCGCCGGTTCTCTTTCCTCCGGCCACCAAACGAGGTGCCACTGGTCTCATCTGAAAGTTCATCATCTTGGGAGTCCGTAGCACTTGAAATCACAGGAAATGGCCGCCGGAGTTGGCCGGGGCGACGCCGCGAAGTCGGGCCCCCGGTCGCGCGCTCTCCCTCTCTCCTCTCTTTCCTCTCTCCTTCTCTCTCCTTACATTTGTCCTCGCTGCTGCCGCCGGTGGTTGTTCCAGACGGGGAGGGTGATACCTCACCAAGACTCACGCCGGCCTACTGACAAAAATGGAAGGGAGAAAGTGAGGGGGAGAGTGGAGTCGGGGAGAGAGAAATTGGGGGGGGGGGGGGCTGCTGTGTTTTGTTTTCTGCAGTTTTTTTTTTTTTTTTGGTTGTTACACATATTTTAAAATATTTAAAAATTTTATTTCTAAAAAAAATTTTTATTGTTAATTTTATATATTACACAATGCTATATTTCATTAGTAAAATACTAAATATATTTGACCTTTTTTTCATGTTAATCATATTTTTTTAGTTATAATTTTCCAATAATATGAAAATAATAATTCCTTAAAAAGGTAATTTCAATATATTTTCATAATTTTTTCCTTTGACTACTTCGAGTCCCTAATATTTATTTAAATGTCAGGTTTCAAATATTTAAAATATAATAAATTTTAATTTGTTATTTCTTTCACTCATACGTGTAGACATTAAGGGCCTGTTTGGATTAACTGTTGAATACAACTGATAGCTGTTAGCTGATAGCTGTTACTGTTAGCTGATAGCTGATAACTGATAGCTGATGATAGTTGTTTTATATTAAGTGTTTGGTAAAATTATATTTAGCTGTTACTGTTAATATGTGAAATGACTAATAAGAGTATATATCATATAATTTATTTTATTATCTAAATAAATATAAAATTATAAATTTATTACATTATATTATTTATTTTATTATTAAATTAAATATATAATTATTAAATTAATATATTATATTATTTAAATAAATATATCATTATTAATCTTTTATCATTTATTTTATTATTGAAATAAGAAGATAATTATTTTTTTAAGATAATTAAATAATTTTAAAAATATAGATAAAATAATAAAATAATTATTATTGTTAATAGAAAAATTTATAATTAATTTTAAGTTTTTGGATATAAATAAATATTTTATATTTTATGTTATTAATAAAAAAATATTTTAACAAAGTTGAAATGTTAAAATTACAAATAAAAAAATAAAAATATTAATAATATTAATTTTCAAGTTAAATAAAAAATGATAATATGGTCAAAATAAAAAATAAAATTAAATCAGCTATCAGCTGATGAGAAACAGCTATAAAAATAGAGCTGATACAAACTGCAACTGATGGGTATCATATCAGTTGCCCATCAGCTATCAGCTCTATTTTTTTAAGTTTGCCAAACACCATAATTTAACTGTTTGAATGTCTATCAGCTATCAGCTGCACCCAACAGGTAAACCAAACACCCCCTAAGATAGCAAAGGGAGGATTTAAGTTATGTTTAGTAGGAAGAAATCGAAACTGTCAAGAATGTTTAGGCCACTTTTGCAATGCGCTAATGTTTATGGCTAGATCGATTCTTAAACTATAAATTTGGATAATATGTAATTGAATTTGAAACATATTTAATTTTAAAGAATAATATTCGTGATGAATTTTGATGGGATTCGGATTTTACTTATTAGATACGAACTCATTTATATAAATAATTATTTAAATATAAAATAAATATATTTATTTATAATAATATTTATAAATATTTATATTTTTTAAATAATTAGAATTTAAATATTTTATATGATTGTTAAATTTTTAAAATATAAATATTAGAAAAAAATATTTTTTTATTATTAAAATATATAAAATTAATTGAATTTTAATTTTTTAATAATAATATAATTTAAAATATGTTAATAATTAAAATAAATTTTAATTAAATTTATGATAAATTTATATATTAATAATATTAATAAAATTTAAATTTATGTAGGGTGATTTTTATAAGTGATACAAATTATTGCCCTTAAGCCTTAACATAGTACCACAGCTTACATGGTTCAATAGCTAATCATTAAAAAAAATTAAATATTTAAAATAAATATAAATTTTTAAAAATAATGTTGATTAATAAAAAATTCAAAATAGTTTTTTAATAGTTATTTTAAAACATTTTTCAAATAAAAATATTTTGAGAAAAAAACTATCCCTCTGAAAAAATATTTCAAAGAAATCTTATTTCCAAAAAAATATTTATTTTGAAAAAGTTGTTTAAAAAAATTCCCATAGAAAAATTTAATAATAAAATAGTTTGATCGTGAAACAGGAGAAACCTATTCCGGATTTGTCCAGCACCACCGCCAAACCTGAAGGAGTTGGTGGCGCACAGATTTGGTTACTCTCATATTTGAATTTGATTCCTAATTCCCCTTGCAATAGTTCAACTTTTCCCTTATTATATGTAATCCAACTAGCACTTATTAGGGTTTCCTATTGTGTTGCAGCCAAAGCAATGGCTACTGAAGAAGACTCCGTTGAACAAGCAGCTGTTGCACGTCGAGAGAGACTGAGGGCTCTCAAAGCTGCCAAGGAACTCTTGGATACTCCAGATGATGACACTGAAACTGCCAAAGATGAGTGAGTATCTCTTCGGATTGCAATCATTATTTTTCTTTTTGTGAATTTATTTGGCTTAAGATCATTAAATATTGATTATAGGATGATATGCAGCAAATATCAGCAGATTCTTAAAACCCTGATTTTTTTTATGCTCTTTTGTTTATTTTTCCTTTTCTTTTCCCTTTCTTCGTTTATTTTGGTTTAAGGTTTACTAGAGAGATTTTGGATACAGTTTTTGTACACTAGGAACATGAGGATATGGATAGAAAGTGAAAGGGTGTAAATCACTGGCGTATAAGTTAATTGCTTTCGTTTGTGGAAATATATGGCAAGCATAATCTGCTTGTGCTTGGAATTATGATCTATTTATGTTTTTAATCATGCTTTAATTGCTTTCCCAAGGGTTGGGTGCTGTCTTTTTGACCCTCCGTCTCTTTTTCTGGTTCAATGCTTGCTGATGGGATATTTGATGCCATTTTGGAAGGCTAGAGATCACAGGGAATAGAGATTAGAAATCACTGGCGTATAATCTTGCTTTAACTTCTTCAGTTTGTGGAAATGCATATAATGCTTAATATGTTTTGATATACTGATGTTTGTGTTTATATCCAAGAGAGAGATAGCTATCACTAACATGCAGTAACGCTTTAGTGCTTTTGTTTATGGAAAAATGCATTCTTGGAAATATATATAATATTTTTGGAACTATCATGTTTGGTTTGTAAGCATCGGTATGTTAAAATATATATTTGTATTTCTTTTCCACTTTTTTAAGTAATCCAGGCATGAAATTTCGAAATTATGTTCCTCAAGATAAGGAGCTTCAAGAGGGTAAGCTTGCTCCACCAGTGCTACCAAAGTTTGAAGACCCTGTCGCAGCTGCACCCCCACCATCAGAGAAGACGCAGGTGCTTGATTTAAATGCCTGATTTTCATAGCAGTAACTTTTATCTTTGCTTTCTCTCTCTCTCACTCTCCCAATGTCTTTTCCGTTTTTCTTCAGTTATTATAATTTTGTATTCTGAGTTAGGATTGCATGTTAGGATCCATTTCTCAACATTGCCCCAAAGAAGCCAAATTGGGACCTGCGTAGGGATGTGCAAAAGAAGCTTGATAAACTTGAAAGACGCACACAAAAGGCAATTTATAAACTTATGGGTAAGTGATTGTCAAGTTTAATTCCATATTTCCATTCTTTTCCATCAACTAAATATTCAATTGCGCTTCTCTTCCACTCTCTATATAGTTGGTGAACAAATATATAACATTCCTTTGCTAATTATTATCACTTCAGATACCTTTTTGACTTATTTTTTGATAAGTGGCTTGATGTGCCTTTTGTCTACTTATTCTACCTAGTGGAATTGCTGGTTACCTGACTTGGCACTTTAGTGATCTCTCTTTCTTGGTGGTGTTGGTGGTAAGTTGTTGTGGTTTTTGGTTTTGGGGGGCGGGGGGTGGGTGGTGGGTGTGTGGGGGCTTGGATGGGAATGGTACGAAGGAAGAGGGGGGTTTTTTGGTTAAAAGATTGGGTACAAGTAATAGATCATAATGTTTTATTACTCAATATTTTTAAAATCTGTCTTGTTTTTGGTGTGGATTTCTTGGGGATAAAAAATTGTCACATGTCAAGTTTAGGGATAGGAAAAGATAGATAATGGCTAGTTTTTTCCCAGTATAAACTTGAATGCCTAGTAATATTTCATCCCTAATGCTTGTCAATATTAAATAGTTAATCCTTCTATTTTTAAAATCTAATTAGTTCATTTCTATGTTTTGATTCCATTAACAATTTTTTCCTTCTGTCCAAAAATCAATATTTTGCCTTTAAAATCAAGGGAAAAGACTATACTATCCCCCTTCTTCTCCTCTTTCGATTGTGTTCTTTATCGTGCTCTCTCTCTCTCTAGTTACGCTCCATTTCTCCTTGATTAATTGCTTTGGGTCTCTCTCCGTCTCCTTGATTGGTTGCCGTCCCTCTCTCTCTCTCTCTCTCTCTCTCTCTCTCTCTCTCTCTCTCTCTCTCTCTCTCCTTAATAAAATTGAAAGCAAAAGCCAAAAAACAATAATTTGAAAATCTCATCCAAAATCAGAAAACCCATATAAAAAATTCCTTAACAAATCCACAATCTACAAAACCAAAATCTAATTCGAAAATCTTATTTCAATCAATACCAATCAAATCTTAATCGCCAAGATCAATAAAAAAAAATTCTACACAATAGATAAAATCAAATGCAAAATAGCCAAACCAATGCCTTGTAACAAAATCCCAATGGGAGCTTCGAGCTAGGTTTTGAGATTGCATACAAGCTCAAAATCGGACCACCGCTTGTCACGCACTGGGGCTTGGTCCAAGTAGCAATCGCCGTTCATAACCTTAAAGTGGGTGTAATTCACACAATTTTTGAGGCCGAGGCAAGCCAATGAGAGGCCGATATTAGTGGTGGAGGTTGTCTTGCCAACAATACCTTTTAACAACGGTGATTATACAACCAATTTAAGCTTTATTTTCCATTGGAGGGTAGCAAGCAAGCAAGGGGGTTAGGATGGGTCTCGATAGAAGTGGAAAAGCAACAGGGGCGAGGGGGAGGGGGAGGGGGAGGGGGAGTTGTAATTAAATTTTTTAATAGAGGGCATTTATGGAATTTCCCATTGACCAGTTTGACTAATAGAAAGGGGTACATTTTGTTGGACAAATGGATTAATTTGTTGACAATTAAAATGGATTAATTTGGTTTTAAAAATGGAGGGATTGACTAGTTAATATTGGCAATTCTTAGGAACTAAATAATAACTTACCTTAAATTTTAAAATGGAATTACAAACTATTAGGATTTGGGCTTATATATGAATACCCTTTTTTATGAACTTCATTTTTTAGGCGATTGGCTCAATAGTTATGAGGTTGACTTTACAGACCTTAATGTTCATTTACAAAGAACTTTGACTACACTCGTAGAATAAGGTTTGTTGCAGTTAAAGAGGTCATGAAGAGATGAAGATAAGGAGCGGTCCAGTTGGTATCCTTGTAGAAGTATGGAAGTGCCATGACAAGGTTGGAGTAGCTTGGTTAATTAAGCTATTCAATAGCATACTAAAACCTAGAAAGATACCAAATTAATGAAGGACACTTTGGTTCTCATCTTTAAGAACCAAAGGACATCCAAAGTTGTACAAACTATCATGGCATTAAACTAGTGAGTCACATGATAAAGCTATGGAAAGAGTGATTGAACGCGAACTTAGAGACGCTACTAAGGTATTGGAGAACTAGTTTGGTTTTATGCTTGGTAGATCTACAACATAATTGGAGAACTAGTTTGGTTTTACACTTGGTAGATCTACAATATAGTGTATCTTTCTATTAAGTAGATTAAATAGAAATTTATAAGAGAGGAAGAAGAATCTTTACATGGTATTCATTAACTTGGAAAAGACATAATATGGTATCGAGGGAAGTTCTTTGGTGGGTGTTGGAGAGAAAGGAATCCATCTCAAATATATAAATGTCATTGAAGCATATATGAGGAGTGGATACAAGTGTAAGAATAATGAGAGAAGTTATGGACAGGTTCCTCATATCAGATTACATCATGTGTCAACTTTGAATCCATACATGTTTGTTTTAGTTATGAATGAGCTAACTAGTCATATTCAAGTTAATGACCTGTGGTGCATGTTAGATGATGTTGTCTTAATGGATGAAACTAGTAAAGGAGTTAACTAGAAGTTGAAGTTGTGGAGTAGGGCTCTTAAGAATAAGGGTTTTTGGCTAAGCGAAAGTAAGACGAAACATATACATTGTGAGTGAGGTTCAATTAGATGGAGTTTTGGTGTCAAAATGTAACTAATTAAAGTATGTAGATTCTATCAGATAGAAGAAGGGAGTAATAAATCGGGGTGTAACTTGGAGGATCAAACATGATGGACGAAATGGAGTGTGATGGATGTGCTACGCGACCTTGTGATCTCTGAAAAAGTGAAAGGTAAGAGTTATATAGAGCTATCATTAGGCTATCTAAGTTATATGGGAGTGAATGTTGAGCGTCTAAGGTAACCCACAAGTTGAGTGGTAGAAATGAGGACATTAAGATGAATGTCTAGTAACACAAATAATGAATTAAATTAATAATAACCACGTTTGCAAGATAATGCATGTAGCACACATTGGGAATAAATTAAGAGAGTAGATAAGATGGTTTGGTCATATCTAACAGAGTATTAAATGCCCCAATATGAAAGTATGATAAGTTAGTAGTTGAATAAGTAAGAAGAGAAAGGGGAAGGAGAGACCTAAAATGACGTGGAGGGAAATAGTATTAAAAGATTTACAATTTTTGGATATTGATGCAGAGTTAGTTTCAAATAGTGCTAAATGGCAAAAAAAAGATCCGTATATGACCTCAACTAGTTTGGGATTAAGGTTTAGTTGTTATTTGTCTGTTTAGCGTAATAGTTAATGAAAGTTGCCCAAAATGGAGTCAACTGGATGACAAATGATTCATATAGCTGATTCTAGTTAGTTTTAAGTTAAATTTTGTTGGTGAACAGAAATAAAAAGTAAATGATTCCTATCAATAGAATGTTTTAACTTGAGAAAGAGAATACGGTGCTTACTCTCTGAAGTTGCTTATAATAGTGGTTGAAGAAGAGGCATTTTGTATCAAAGTGATACCAGATTTTTTTCTCTCTTCTTTTCTTATAGCTGCCATACCTTAGAGACTCTAATCCAGCTTGTGCAATTGACGTCTTTTTGCCAACATTGGTAGTAAAATCTCCGAGTTTCTCCATCCAATTGGCATTGAAGGGCTTGTCAAAATATTTTCTCCATCTCTTTTTCTTAATCTAACCGTCTTTTACCAAAGCCTTTTTGGTTCTGTTGGCGGGTGCTTTTGGCAGGCCGCATTTGCAGCACCTGAAGGATGGTTCGGGAAATTCTGGGTTTTTCCAAATGGTCCACAAGAAGCAGCTAAAAAAAAAACCAAAAATAGCAAAAGCTGTTTCCATCAGGCAGCCCAAGTACAATATCAGGAAAAGGCTCACATCTCTTATGGTTCTCATTCTTGATGCTCAAATCAAATCTTGGATTATCTCTTAGCCAGTTATACTTTAACCTACCTCCCCTCTCTTGAACACACTCACACATGTACATATATTTGTTTATAATTGGATCTTTTCTTTCTTTTTGCTGGCTAGGCACTGTGAATTGGTATCGATGAACAGTCCAATAGAAGAGTTTAGGCTTTGGAATCAAATTCGCATTCAAAATTCCCATTGGCATCACACTTATGGTTGAAGTGCATCACACAATCCAAATAAATATAATTGCTATAATTTTTATTTATTGAAAACTGAATGATAGGATTACAAAAGTAAACTAATCCTAAACCTTCAAATTACTGGACTCTAAAATTCCTAACTCCCATATAAAACTAAAAAGAACAATGCTATCCGAAGCCAATAAGCACTCAAATTAATACTAATATAAAATATATACTCCTAAAGACATTCAGGCATCTTACCCCAGCAAAGCTGGAATTTACTAAAATACACTGACTTCTAATATTAGATCGGCTGCTAATGTATTTGGATACACATAAATATAACTATGAAAGGAGTAGAAAGTACTCTGTAAATAGTCCTATTCAAATCTGGACCATAATTTAAGTTTCTCAAGTCTTTAATCTTGTTTGTGCTGGAGCTTCTTTATGTCTGCATCACCCAGCAAATGAAATACGCTGCTCCTGTTTAACCAAGTTTCATGATATCAGGTTAATCTTCTGATGTAAATAATTTGGCTACACGATAGACTTTATCATAATGTAACTTCTATCAATTCTGTTATTTTTGCAGAGGAACAAGAAAAAGAAAAGCTGCTTGGTGAAGAGGGCATAACAGCCGAGGAAAATTAGTGGTAAATTTATCTCATCAAAGATTTGAGGAAAGCCTTTTAATCACCTGTCAAGGATAGAATTGTAGTCTATTGGCCGAGCCAAAAGTTATAGCTTATTGAGAGAACCAATTTGTTAGACCAGAATTCCAAAATTTTAATTTTTGTTAATGTGCAATAATGAACCATGTTGTAAGTTCAATAGGCTATTTCTGTCTGTCTAGATGTAATTTTCTACAGGACTGTGACTTAAGATTAAGATGCCATAAGTTTGAAATCTAAAGCTGAAAAGCAACTTTGGGGTTTTAGCTCTTTTTTCCTGTCCTTCAATTATGATTTGATTGCTGTCATCGGATCATGGTGCATTGTGTTTGTTTACTTGTTGAAATGGCAACATTTTTACAGTTTTAGTTTGAGTGTTGTGATGCTTTGATCTGCAATAATTTATTTGTTTACCTTGTTTTGTTCAATTTCAAAACATAAAATTTTGTGGAATTCAATTGAATTCCATGTTTTGTATTTGGTTTAAAAATAAAATAGAATTTAATTCTAAGAATTGGTTACAACTAAAAATCAAATTCTATAAAATTTGATGGAATTCGAAATGAATTTCATAAAACTTGCATCAACATTTTATAACTTAAATGCCCTTATAAAAAAAATTTCCTCCCACTTCTCCATCTTTTGTTTAGTCATATATTAGTTCTACTTAATATTAATCAATGTGTCTGCATATGTCACAAGATACAAATGCATGTCATCTAGAAAAAATGGTGCATTAATATAATTAATAAAGAATAAACTTTACGCTGGATTAAGGGAAAAAAAATCAGCAAACAGGAATATAACTAATAAAGTAACATGAATTTATGAATTTTGCAAAAAATATATATTTTTTTATTTTATTTTTGAGGGTAGTTTAGGAAATAATGGCAAATGAATTTCAATTTTGAAATTATACTAAATGTGAATTTTATGAAATTCAATTGAATTATATATATTAAGTTGTGTTATATCAAACAATGAAATTCATAGAAATAGTTTCAAATGAATTTAAACTAGAATTCATTTCAAAGGAAGTCCAAACCTGTGATAGAATGGAACCAAACACTGTTTCAAGGGAATTCTAAGGGCAGGTTTAGCCACATTTTAAGCAGGTGAATGTGTAGGGGACACAAAACATGACGGTTGGATTCAAATGCGCTAAAAAATGATGAGTTCCAAATGTCCTACAATCGAAATACTTCAAACTCATGATCTAAGTCGTTTTCCACAGACTCAGCATGATAAGAGTTTACATTTTTTTTTTTAGCCTTGATTGTTAGATGCGGATTCGTTTTCCACAGACTCTGCATGATAAGAGTTTACATTTTTTTTTTAGCCTTGATTGTTAGATGCGGATTTACTGTCTAACAAAGCTGAATGATAAAAAAAATTCATATAGTTGATTTCATCTACTTTTAGATTAAGGATTAGTTGTTGTCTTGGTAAAATTTCTTAGGACTTGTAATAATAGGAGTTTTAGGATCTAATGCTATGGCTGAAGGTTGGAGTTTCAGGAACTAATGCTATGGTTGAAGGTTGAGTGTTAGCTAACAAGAAATGGAAAGGAGGACCATAGTTGAGAAAGAAAATGGGAAAGCATGTGAGAACTAAATAATATTCTTTGATTAAACACTGATTCACAGTTATAACTCGCCTGGTTAATATTCCAGCTCAATCAATCCATTTGACTTGACAACTACCTAGTTTTGCTGACTTCACTAACTAATTACTACCAAGACAGCTGTTCAACTTTTTCCATTTTTAGAATAAAACGAAATTTTAAACAATAGGAACAGGTACATCATTCCTAGCTATAGACAAGAAAGATGATGGAATAAGGGTGGCCACGGTCCGGTTTCAAATTGAAATTAAATCAGAATCAGTTCGGTCAAAATCAAATCGAAACTAGTCAAAATCGGAATCAGTTTCGAACCGGACCAAAATTATCATTCTACGGTTTGGTTCAAGTTCATATTTTTTAGAAACCGTGAACCGGCGGTTCCGAACTGAATTAAACCAACGGTTCCGAACCGGACTAAACCGGCGATTTAAATACAAAAAAATTTAATAAATACCTCACTCCACTCTTAATTCATATATATATATATATATAAAATTAATTCTCAACACAATTATTTTCTACACTCTCTTTAATTTTTAATACTCTTTTAATTTCTTTCAAATTTTCTAAATAATTATTTTCTACATTTCTTTTAATTCTCAGTACTCTCACAATTCCCCTATTTCATTATTTTATTTGCTCATTGAAATTTTTAATACTATCTCAATTACTCTGTTATTATTTTATAACTAACAATTTTGATTCTCCTAAATCCTAAAGGAATACATAGGCAAAATTAAGTTCATTCACTTTTTTTTAATTAAAAAAAAATAATTTCATCTCTAATTTTTTAATAAGTTCAAGTCTTTGCTTATTAAATTTTTTCTTAAAAATAAGTTATTTTCATTCTTTTTTTTCTTATTTTATTTTAATTGAAAAATTTCTAAGAAAAATTAAAATATTTTTACAAATATAACTTAAATTCTAAATCAATAAAATTTTCCTCTAATTTTTTCCTTTAAGTCGCTCTTAAACTGCCCCTAAATCCTTCCAAACTGTCCTCCAAACCGTCTTGAACCGTTATTTTTTGAACCGTCCTTTAAACCGTTTTAAATCGGGGCTTGAACCGGAACTGGAGGTTCAGAAATCGTCTTCCAAACTGTCATATGACAGTTTGGTTCAGGTTCATGGTTTTATTGAACCTGAACCGGTGATTCAGGAACCGTAACCGGCGGTTCCTGAACCGTGGCCACCCCTACGATGGAAACTCCTCCATCCATGTCTCTTCCTAAGAGGAAGATTGTGCAACTTTGCCAAGTGCATGTCCTAAGTGCTAACTGATTAGCAGATCTAGGGGAAAATACGAAATTTATGAAGGTGAATAGCGAGCTCAAGTATATCCTCTGCAAAAAGACCATGGAACGGAGACCGTGTTCGGCGACCATGCAATGCCTCAATTGTGTTTAATCTATCTCCTTCAACCAGCAAAGAATGAAACTCCATTTGCCTGGCAATATCTATCCCATAACGCATTGCCGCAGCTTCGGCTACATAGGAATCCCAATCTGCTTGCACAGCTTTAGGTGCAGACATCAACACCCTCCCACTGTAGTCTCGCAAAACAATTCCAAAACCAAAATAGTTATTTTTCAATCATCGTGCGTCAGTGTTTAGCTTGTAATAGCTGGGGAGGCAGGATTGTTAACAACGGATAAAGTACCTGCGAAAATTACCTTACTCAACTCGAATAATATTCTTAAGACTCGAATTCATTCCAAACTTAGTTAAAATTTATGGTCAATTACCTGAACCTGTTTAATTTTATATATTTTAATTAATAATCTATATAAAAAATATTTTTCATTAATAATTTATACTTTAAAAATTTAATGATTCTATAAAATATTGTTATAAAAAAAACATATATTTTATAATTAACTAATTATTTATATAAATGGGTTCGAGTTACTGATATTCAATACTCAAAATTTGAATTGAATCTAAATCCGTTACAGGCATTATTTTCAAACCCGTACCTATTTCAAACCTGATTATATACTATAAAAAATTATTCTATTAGGGTTCAGTTGGGTATGGTATTTGCAAATACCTGGCCAGTTACCTTCCCTTACCTTCCCTAGAGACAGAGGACTCCATAGTAGTACTGAAGGAGGAGAAATTCTAGTGATCGTACCTTTGACTTGGGTATCCTTGTACTCCAACCATAATCCCATCTTTGTATCACATGCAAGATTTCCAGGGCTGTCCCATTGAAAACTAAACCCTTTCTTTCCTGCCAGATACTCCAGTCCAACAGCTCAATGAAATCTTGGTCCATGGCTGATAATAGCCAGTTGCAGGTTGTTTCAAACAAAGAAATGAAGAAAAAACTAGTTTCATTCCTTTAATACATATGCATATATAGCATTACAAAAGGTGCATCATGTTAGTAGTATGCCCTAGAGCATATCATTTAGTATGTATCTTGTACATATTTTATTAATAAATGGCATTTCCACTTTTCTGTTTATATAATATATTTATGTGTAATAGAAAAGGTCCATTGATATTTTGTTAGAAATATTATTCTTAAGTTGTTAAGAATATGAGTGACAATATTTCTAGCACAAAGTATCATAAATAGGTTCACAATCGAGGATACTTCATAATAAGGACATGACTTATCCAGAAAGATTGTATTCATGTTTGTTCCCAAGTTATTTATATGAAATATAAATAAGATGGAATGGTGAGTCTCATGCCATATAACAAACATGATAGGCACTTATAAATGATAAGTAGGCCGAACCAGTGACACTTATGACAAGCAAATGGAGTTTACTCTTGTCAATGTTTTGTCATAAATCATATCAGTGCATATAATCTTTATACCTGAGATAGAACACTTATCTTGTATATAGGTAGTTTGAGTTTGATAAAGCTTTCATACTTTTACTGTGTATTGGTCAATGGGCATGTGTTGGCTCCTACTAGTTATATATGGAGGTAGGTGTTGATCAAGATGGAATCTGTTCCTCTAAGTAAATAGAGATAAAATCCTATGTTCATTTAATTGTTCTTGATGTTTCAAGTTCCTGGCCAGGACAGATAGATTTATTCATAAAAGAGTTTCTGATGAGAAAATCTTTTTAATCAAGAACTGGAATTAAAAGAGAACATAATATTCATAGCAAATGGAGTTTGACATAAACCATGACTCCAGCTTGAGTTGGGATTTTGTAACAGAGAGATTCTAGTGCATGGTAACATATGATTATAGGTTCATTTAAGGTAAACCTTATTACTAATTGGGTGGCCATGGCATGCTATGCTAGGTGTTAACCATGGTCTATGAGGTTCATAAAATGATTTAGAGAAATCGTTTATGGTAAGAAAGAGTTCTGATGATATTAAGAGTTAATATCATGTCTCATTGCCAATTAGTGATGAGCCTAGTAAGTCACACACATACACAAGTTATCACCTAATTAAATATGATTTAATTAATTAATTAAAGAGTTTAATTGATTAATTAAATAGGTTTGGTTTGCAATTAGATTGCAAAGTCCCTAGCATGACTTGAAACCAAATCTAGATTATTAGATGTATAATATAAGTTAAATTTATATTTAAAGTGTTTAAAATTGAATTTAATTAATGAGAAATTAATTAATAGAGATTAATTAATTAATTTATATTTGATATAAATTAATTAAAAGAAGAAAAATAATTATTTTGGGTTGAGAACTCAAAATTAAGACACAGGGGTATTTTGGTCATTTTGCAGTGTGACACGTGGCACCATGAGATGGTGACACATGGAATTACACATAAGCTTGCCAAATGTTTTTAATCATGTAAGATGATTAAAATTAAGATTAAATATAGGTTTGACACTTGGCACAATGTGATTGGGTCACTTAAACCTAGAGCTAATCAAAGGGTGACATGTGGCAAGGGTTTAATGTGTTAACCTAGCTATTTAAGTGTTGTTATGAGAAAATAAAACACAACCAGCAGCCACACTCCTTTGTCACGCCACTTTGAGGGTTTTTATCTCTTCTTCTTCATCTCTTATCAATTCAAAGAGATTAGCCATCAATCTCTTGAATTAAGAACACTAGGAATTGTTTCTAGTGTCCTGTTTACATCTCTAATCTCTTAAAAGGCAGAACTTGAATTTCTAATTAATAGAAAAGGCTTTAGAAGCTGTTCAAGGGCTGCCATAGGTGTTCTTGGTGTGGACAAGCTAGAGGGACAACATCCGTGTCCTCAAGACGAATCTCAAAGGCGCACATACACGTTACAGTGCATCAAGAGGTTAGTGTAATCGTTCTTGATTTAATCTAGGGTTCTAAAATTAATCTGATTAATTTTAAAATCTTAAATGGCAAATACAGATCCAAAAACATATTAAAAGAGTTTTAATATGTTGTTTATCATTGAAATCAAATAGATAAAAATAAATCTTACATGATGCATGTGACCCTAGGTGAAAATTTTTGAATTCAATGGTATAAACTTGTGTTTTTCACGCCTGCCTTCAATTGGTATCAGAGCCACTACATTTGCCATTTAGATTGATGTTTATATGATTTAATTGTGTGTTTGATCATGAGATCAAGAGTTTATTGCTGGTTGCAAAGTCAAAGTGGCGGCACAAATGATGAACACCATGGTGTGCATGGTTGATGCATCACAATGGTGTGCAAAGGTAAATGGATGGTGAATGTGCAATTGTTGTATGATTTAAGATCCATTTTATGTCTAATTAAATTGTTTAATTAGAATTTTTATCACACAATTAAATTATGATTCAAATCAGAATTTTAAAAATTGTTTGAATGTGATTCAAATATGAATTTTAAAAGTTGTTTGAATGTGATTCAAATCTGAATTTTTAAAGTTGTTTGAATCATATTTAAATCTGATTTTTTAAAATTGATTGAATAAAATTCAGATCTGATTTTTTAAAAAATATTTGAATGTGATTCAAATCTGATTTTTTAAAAAATGTTTGAATGTGATTCAAATCTGAATTTTTAAAGTTGTTTGAATGTGATTCAAATCTGAATTTTTAAATTTGTTTGAATGAGATTCAAATCTGAATTTTTAAATTTATTTGAATCATATTCAAATCTGGATTTTTAAGTTGAATATGAGATATTCAATTTAATTTAAGTATGTATGTTTTATTTAATTGTTAAATAATGATATGCATGATGGATGATCATGGACTATAAAAGACCAATGTGATTGGATTTATTTCTTTTATGTTTCTTTGGGATTGTAAATTAATTAATTTATTTTAATTTTTTTTTGGGCATGTATTATTAAGTTTGTAATAATTTTTGTGTTGTAATTTCATTTATTTAAGTTCTTGTAAATTCACCTTGGTATGCCAAGGATTACTATGTAATATTGGATTGCAAGAAGTTCAAGGAGGTCAAGAGCATTGGTGGGACCAGTGGGAGGAATTCAAGATCAAGTGTTGATTATGTACTCCTTCAGCAACTCTTGTAAAATGAATGAATGAATGAAATGCACCTAGGAATGCCCTGATTCAATTCTTGGTGGCTCAGAATTGAATCCCTTAGAAAGTCCATGGTCATACCATATTTACTGCTTATCCATGAATGCATGAGATGTATGGGAATGTATGCAATTATATGATATATGCATGCTAAATGGATAATGTGCAAAGTGAGACCTTAATAGTAAATAGAATGACCATAAAATCTTACAAACAAATGATTAAGTTGGAAATGCTATAATTAAAGTAATTATAACATAGGCCCTCCATTGGGGCAATTATTTTAAGAAATTTTAAATAGAGCCATAAGATGCAATTTATTTAAGAGATTTTCTTAAGAATAATTGTTAAGCATGAGATGTTGTAAATATGTAAATGGTTTAGTGGCCAATATTGGATGTACCTGAGGACATTAAAATTATTTGCATAATTACTGGCTCAATGGGATCAACTTAACTAATGCAAGATAAGTCAATAATGGATGTACCTGAGATTTTGAGCATTAGGGGCTAGGTAAAGGATTGAACCTCACATGAGATGTGATGGGCAAGGAGTTGCTCACTTATAGTTTATTGTAATTCCAATAATGGATGTACCTGAGGATGATCAATAGAATTATAAGAATTCAATCACCCACTAGAAATCCATCCAACTAGGATTGCTTTCTACTTTGGAAGTGTAGGATTCGCTAAGTTAGTGGGAGGACCAATTTGATTAAAAGACCATAATCATTTTGGTTAATTACATGATACATTTACTAATTAATGGTTATTTTCTGCAATTAATTTTCTCGATAATAATGAGCACGTAACAACCACCACCATCCAATATCCTTGCAAGCATACTTGATCGCAATAGGTTGACAGGACCTAATCATGCGATTGGCTAAGAAATTTGAAACTTGTCTGAACCTTGAACATATAGGATATGTTCTAGATTCAAATGTTCTTGGTCCCTTACCTCCAGAGGCCACACAAGAGGAACATGAAACTTTGGACAAGTGGAAGGAGCATGATATGAGAGCTAAGTGTTACATGTTTGCTTCCACGAGTAATGAGTTACAGAAGCAACATCGTAACATGCAGAGTGCGAGTGAGATCCTCCTTCACCTACAAGAGTTGTATGGTGAGCACAAAGCAGAATGCTAGGTATGAGATATCTAGGCACTGCTCCGCATGAGGATGTCCGAGGGACGTAATGTTGGGGATCATGTCCACAAGATGATTCAGATGATTGAGCAGCTTGGAACATCTTGACTTTAACATGGATTTCCAACTACGGATTTGATCCTTCACCCTTCCGAGTCTTTTGGGAATTTTGTGACAAATTTCCATATGACTAGACAGGAATGCACCTTAGCTGGTTTACTCAACATGCTGGTTATTGCCCAAAAGAATATGCCAGGCAATAAAGGAAAAGAGGTAGCTTTGGTTGCATCTTCTTCTACTGGAAAGTCCAACAAGAAGAAGGGCAATAAGAAAAAGAAACCTCGATTCTGGTCCTTCTAAGAAAATAGCTAAACAGAAAAGGAAGACTAAAGCTGATGAAGGCAAAAGGAAAGTGTTTCCACTGCCAACAGGAAAGTGTTTCCATTGCCAATAGGAAAGTGTTTCCATTAGCCAGAGTATAGCAATCTAAATGAATGCAATGCCATGGTGAAAACCAACTCAAGTTCAAAATATATTTGGCACTTAAGGTTATGTCATGTTGCGTAAGATAGGATTGCAAAGCGGAGAAAATGGGGATTCTATCCTCATTGGGCTCTGAGCCTACTCCAACTTGTGAATCTTGCCTTGTGGTAAAATGACTAGATCACCCTTTGTTGGACAAGGGCTAAGAGCTGAAAATATTTTGGAGCTAATACATAGTGATGTATGTTGTCCATTTAAAGAAATGGCTAGAGGGGGTTTTCATTATTTTATTATCTTTACTGATGATAAATCAAGGTTTGGGTATTTGTATTTGATGAAATACAAACATGAATCTTTCGAAAAGTTCAAAGAATTTAAATCTGAAGTAGAAAATCAAACAGGAAAGAATATTAAAGCTCTTCGATCAGATCGTGGAGGTGAATATTTGAGTACTGAATTTGATGAATACTTGAGAGAGCATAGCATTGTTTCTCAGCTGACTCCTCCAGGAACGCCACAGCTGAATGGTGTATCTGAAAGGAGAAATCGTACCCTATTGGATATGGTACGTAGTATGATGAGCTATACTGATATGCCAATCTCCTTTTGGGGATTTGCATTAGAATCAGCTTTGTATATTCTGAATAGGATTCCATCAAAATCAGTTTCTTCCACACCTTATGAGATATGGCATGGAAGAAAACCAAGTCTTAAGCATGTTAAGATTTGGGGTTGTCCAGCTTATATCAAAAAGCTGAACACTGATAAATTGGAGACCAGATCAAAAAAAGGTCGATTTGTTGGATATCCAAAAGATAGTTTTAAATATTATTTTTATTTGCCTACTTCACAAAAAGGTTGTGATAAGTAGAGATGCCATATTTCTTAAACAACAGTTTGTTCAAGAAGGAGGCAAAGGAAGGCAAATAGAGTTAGAATTGGAGAATTCTGACCAACCAATGCATCGAGATGGATATAGATCCATCTAGTCAACCAATACCCGTTGATGAAACATCTACACTGTTCCTCGTAGAACAACTGTGGTATCTCACCCACTGTGAGATATGGTTTTCTTCATGAAGAAGAACAAGAGTTGTCTACTCATGAAGAAGTAGATCATGGAGATGATCCACTTACCTATGAAGAAGCTATATCAGATATAGACTCTTCAAAATGGATTGATGCTATGAAATCCGAGATTGATTCCATGTATAAGAATCAAGTTTGGGATCTTGTTGACCCACCTGAAGGTATTATACCTATAGGGAACAAATGGGTTTTCAAAAAGAAAATTGGTTCTGATGGAAAGGTAGAGACCTATAAGGCAAGGCTAATAGCGAAAGGGTTTCGCCAAAGGCAAGGAATCGACTATGAGGAGACTTTCTGCTTTGTTGCCATGCTTAAATCAATTAGGATTTTATTAGCAATAGTGCATACTATGATTATGAGATTTGGCGGATGGATGTCAAAACAAATTTTTCTTAATGGATACATTGAAGAAAACATTTTCATGGAACAACCTAGGGGATTTGAATCCCAAGATGGTTCCAAGGTATGCAAGCTAAAGCGATCCATTTATGGGTTGAAACAAGCTTCGAGGAGTTGGAACATCCGTTTTGATGAAGCCATTAAATCATTTGGTTTTATCAAAAATGAGGATGAGCCATGTGTATATAAGAAGGTTAGTGACAGTGCTATCACTTTCCTTGTCTTATATGTGGATGACATACTGTTGATGGGTAATGACACAGGTATGTTGACGACTATAAAGGTATGGTTGTCAAATACATTCTCCATGAAAGACTAAGGGAGGCAACCTATATTCTTGGGATTCGCATCTATAGAGATAGATTTAAAAGAATAATTGGTTTATCCCAAAGTCTATACTTGGAAAAGGTGTTAAAGAGGTTTAACATGCTTGATTCCAAGAGAGGATTGTTACCAGTGAGACATGGTATCCATCTTTCTAAAGAGATGTCTCCAAAGACACCTGAAGAAAGAGATAAGATGGCACGGATTCCATCTGCTTCGCTATTGGAAGTTTAATGTATGCAATGTTGTGTACTAGGCCGATATCGCATATGTCGTTAGTTTGACTAGCGGTATCAATCCAATCCAGTTTGGAACATCGATAGTCACAAGAATATTCTTAAGTACTTGAGAAGAACTAAGGATTTATTCTTGATTTATGGAGGTGGAGACTTGCAATTGGATGGTTATACTGATTCTGATTTCCAATCAGATATCGATGATAGAAAGTCTACCTCTGGATATGTGTTCATTTGTAATGGAGGTGTAGTCAGTTGGAAGAGTTCCAAACTTAGCCATTGCTAAGTTTGGTTTTAATCTTAATATGCTTGGTTTTCCCATGAAAGACAGGATTCTTAGCCATTGCTACAGCTGATTGATTATCATAAAAAATGATGGTAGCCTCTTCTTGATCATGCTTCAAATCCTTCATAATTTTTCTGAACCAAATTGCTTGATTCACAGCAGCAGCAGCAGAAATATATTCTGCTTCAGCAGTGGATTGAGCCATAACATCTTGTTTCTTTAAGCTCCAGCTGATGACTCCTGAACCAATAGAGAACACAAAACCTGAAGTGCTTTTCATGTCATCAATTGAGCCACCCCAATCACTATCTGCATAGCCAACTAGCTTTGCCTCCATGCCACTTTTGAACCAGATTCCAAGATCAATGGTTCCTTTCACATACCTGAGAACCCTTTTTGCAGCTTTGAAGTGATTTTGGCTTGGTTCATGCATGAATCTTGATAATAAGCTTTTTGCATACATGATATCAGGTCTGGATGCAGTGAGATACAATAAATAGCCAATCACACTTCTGTAAATTCCAGAATCTATCTTCTCAAAACCATCTTCTTTGCTCAATTTTTCATTTTGAGCTATAGGAGTATCAATGCTGTTGCAATTTTCCATCCCAAACTTCTTCATAATTTCCCTTGCATATTTTTCTTAACATATAAATGTTCCTTGGTTTGTTTGATGAACTTCCAAACCAAGAAAAAGAGTCATTTTCCCAAGATCAGTCATCTCAAACTCAGATTGCATCTCCTTCTTGAAGTGATTTATAAGATCAATATTACCACCAGTGATTAGAAGATCATCAACATACAATGACATTAGTAGTGTTTCACCATTTTCAATCTTCACATACAATGTGGCATCACTTGAGCTTCTTTTAAACCCCAATTGCAATAGATGATTGTCTATTCTGCTCTACCAAGCTCTAGGGGCCTGTTTTAATCCATATAAAGCTTTCTTCAGTAAGAAAACTTTATCTTCTTTTCCCTTTACTGCGAAACCAGGAGGCTGTTCCACAAATACCTCCTCTTGCAAATAACCATTCAAAAATGCTGATTTAACATCTAGTTGATAAATTCTCTAATTTTTCTGAGCTGCTAAGGCAATGAGAAGCCTTATTGTATCATACCTTGCAACTGGTGCAAAGGTATCTATGTAGTCAATACCAAATTGCTGTGAATATCCTTTCACAACTAACCTAGCCTTGTGTTTGTTTATAGAACCATCGGGGTTTAGTTTCGTCCTATAAACCCACTTCACTCCAATTACTTTTTTATTTAGTGGCCTTTCAACCAATTTCCAAGTTTCATTGTTGTGAATCATCCTCAGCTCCTCCTGCATTGCATTCATCCAACTTGATGATTTCATTGCTGCTTCAAGACTTGTTGGCTCAAGGAATCCCACATTACATCTCTCATAAATATCCTCTAAGGATCTAGTGCCCCTCACTGCAAATTCTGAATCTGTGTCACTATCAGACTCAGCTTCTTGTTGTGCTTATGTTATTTCTTGTTCTTGAGGAATGTCCTTTTGAATTGAATTGTTATTCAAAGGCTCTACTTGTAATTTCTCCCAATCCCAATATGCTTCCTCATCAATTTTTAAATCTCTACTAATCATCACGTTTTGTGTTTGAGGATTGAACACTCTGTGACCTTTTTCATTACTGCTATAACCCAAAAAGATTCTAACTTGAGACTTGTAATCCAACTTATCCCTTTTTACTGCTGGAATGTGAGCATAGCATATGCTTCCAAAGACTTTTAAATGCTCAACAGATGGTTTTACCCCAAACCAAGCTTCAAAAGGAGTCTTATCTCTCAATGCTTTTGTTGGAAGTCTGTTCAGAAGGTAAACTGATGTGTTTACTGCTTCTGCCCAAAATTTCTTTAGCAGCTTCTTCTCAAACAAAAGGCATCTAGACATCTCCATAATAGTTCTATTTTTTCTCTCACTCACTCCATTTTGCTGTGGAGTGTAACTGACTGTAAATTGATGTTGAATTCCTGCATCTTCACATAACTTTATAAACCCTCTATTACAGTATTCAGTCCCATTATTTGTTCTAAGAGCTTTAATCTTGAAATTGCTTTGATTTTCAACCATAGCCTTGAATTTCTGAAAGATATTCAAAACTTCTAATTTCTGTTGCAGAAAATACACCAAGCAAAAGCTTGAAAAATCATCAATGAGAAGCACAAAGTACTTGCTCCCATTGAGTGAAGGAGAACTCATGGGACCACAAACATCACTATGAATAAGCTGCAACTTTTCAGTAGCTCTCCATGACTGATTTATAGGCAAAGGCATTCTTGTTTGCTTACCAAACTGACATACACCACAAACTCCAACTTGATCTTGCATAAAAGGTAAATCATGAACTAAAACTTTATTATGCATGTGTTTGAGTGACTGGAAATTTGAGTGACCAAATCTCCTATGCCAAAGTGAGGATTCATCAATAACACCAGAGAATGCATGAGCATCTAACTTATTCCACTTCAAGGAAAAACTTATATCTTTCATTTTTACTGACATTAATTCAGTTCTAGCAGAATCCATTACAGTGCAAGTCATATCTTTAAACAACAATGAATAATGCTTTTCAAGTATTTGACCCACACTTAATAGATTTTGATCTAAATCAGGTACGTACAAAACCTCATAGTTTGATACCTGTTGAAGTTCCCATTGCAATTTCACCTCTCCCTCTGACTTCTAGAAATTCTCCACTTCCAATTTTAACTTTGGAACTAAATGATCTGTCAAGCTTCTTGAATAAATCAACTTTTGAGGTCATATGATGTGTGCATCCACTGTTAATAAGCCAAGAATCACTGCTGGTAGTAGCTCCATAACATGTTGCAACAAACAATTTTCCCTCTTCCTGCACTTGGTTCTCTGTAACTTGTGCTTGTTGTTCCTCTTGAGTTGCTTTTGATTTGCAAACTCTCTCAACATGTCCAAATTTTTTACAAGATCTGCACTGAATGCAAGGTTTATACCAGCAAAACTTTTCTAGATGATTAGTTTTTTTACAATTTGGACATGGAGGGTATTTATTTTTTCTTTCTCTTGCTTTGCTATTGTCACCCACTCTTTTGTTTCTTCTATCAGTTGTCTTATTGCCTCCTGAGTTGAACTGATCTCTACCTTTGTTCTTCGTGACAAATGCATTCTCAGTTTGATCTTCTAGTCTCAAAGATCTTCTCTGTTTAGTAGCTTGCAGGGCATTAACTAACTCTGCAAGTGATATTTGAGAAAGATCCTTTGAATCTTCAAGAGAGGAGATTCTTACTTCAAACCTTTCAGGAAGGCTCACAAGAATTTTTTCTACCACCCTTTTATCTGGCAAATCCTCTCCAAGAAGTCTGATTTGATTGAGAACTTTTATAACTTTATCAGAATATTCTTTGACATTTTCTGTCTCCTTCATCTTCAAGGCTTCGAATGCCCTTCTCAAATTCAAGAACTACATCTGTCTTGTATTCTCACTCCCTTGAAACTCTTCTCTAAGCCTATGCCAGGCTTCTTTTCCAGTTTCACATGCCATAATGCGTGTGAATATTGACTCAGACACAACTGAGTGTATGTAGGAGAGAGCTTTAAACTTCTTAGCTGATTCTTCAGCATAATGCTTGAGTTGAGTAACTGTTGGGTTTGCTTTTAAAGGTGGAGGATCAGCTCCCATTTCTACTACCTCCCATAAATCCAACTCCTTTAACAAAGCCTTCATTCTCACAGCCCATATTTGATAATTTTCACCATTAAAGATTGGAGGTGAAAGAGATCCAGCATTGCTTGAAGCCATTTAACACAACATATTTTTTTTTTTTTTTTGGTGAGGTTTCCTTGCTTGTTTTCTCTCAGAACTCACAGTCCCTCAAAGATCAAGGAAGGCTCTGATACCATTTGCAGGTTGTTTCAAACAAAGAAGTGAAGAAAAAACTAGTTTCATTCCTTTAATACATATGCATATATAGCATTACAAAAGGTGCATCAGCCATCACATGTTTAATTACTGTTTACATTAGCTTTTCTACCTAAAAAACAGAGAGCCATACTTGGCCATACTTAGCCATACTTTCAAAACCAAAAAATTAGGCAAAGTACATTGATTAAAATGATACAATTTCTGCATAATGTGAGAGCAAAAATGTCATAACTATCATCACCAGTTCCATACTGCAATGATTGACGTATTCACTTGATCGAGAATCACTATTCTTAGCGGACTTAAGTACCAAATATTCAAGGTGACTGGGCATCAATAAAATAAATGCTCTAGAGTTTCATCAGTTTCTCCGCAAATAACACAAACACAGTCCACTAAAACACCCTTTCTATGCAAATTATCTTTACAAGGTAAGATATTTGAAAGCATTTTCCAAAGAAAAACCTTTACCTTTTGCCAAAGCCCATAAACTGCGCCAAAAGGTGAAATGGTGGCCAACATTTGTACTAGAAGAATTGGGAATATCTTGCCGCTGGGCTTGATGCAAAAGGTGATAAGCACTCCATACTCAGAACTGGCTGTTCTTGGATGCAAACTAGTGAGGAACGTCAGGAGGCCACCTAAAGCTTAAAAGGTAGTTTCAAAATCTCATTAGCATCACAAGGCCAAAATCTATTGAATCAAGGTTTAATTCCAGGTTGCATCTGCACCATTTATCAGTTCACTAATAGTTGCAGAGGGATCTAACACTATAATAGGAGACCATACTTTACCTCACCGTTGTCCTTGAACCCAGCGGTCGCCCCAAATTTTGTTAGTTTTGCCATTGCCAACTCTCCATCTAATTCTAATATCCAATTCATTTCTTGCATATACAATGCTGCGCCATAATTAGATAGGGTAATGACCCCATTCTGCCTCCAGTATTAACTTATTTGGGAAATATCGTGCTTGAAGAACCCAAGTAGCAAGGGAAGAAGGATTGGTCAACATTCTCTTGACCTGTTTAAACAACATTGCAACATTAAATTCATGCAAAGATCTGAAATCCAATATGCACCTATTTTTTGTGTCTACCAAAGCATGCTAACTCTTCTAGTGAATTTTTCGAACCAATTCATTTCCTTCCCACCAATAACGTGCAATCATTTGTTGTAGCTCCCCACAAAAAGACAAAGGTAGTAGGAAGCAGCTCATGGCATATGTTGGAATTGATTGAACTATAGCTTTAATTAACACCTCCTTTCCTGCTGCTGAAAGTAATTGAGCATGCCAACTTTGAATTTTGCCCATATTCGTTCTTTGATCATCTTGCACAGTGAATTTTTTGACTTGCCAATCAATGAAGGAAAACCCAGATACTTGGATGGTTTGTCAACAACCTTTACACCAATTCTCCTCCAGAGTTCAAATTTCAATCCATTAGATACATTTCGATAAACTGTTAATTCAGACTAATCCAAATTAATATCTGTTGTCCTGTTGCCCTTGCATATTGATTTAATAAATCTCTGTAAAGAATCACTTCCTATACTGATGCTCTTCCAAAAAGGATACTGTCATCAGCAAAAAATAGGTGGGAAATGGATGGAGCCCTGTGAGCAATCTTAAAGCCATGAATTCACCCTGCAGCTTCTGCTTTTCAAATTAAAGATGATAATCCCTCTGCACATATCAAAAACAGGTAGGGTGATTAGGGATCACCTTGTCAAATACCCCTTGTAGGCTAGTAGGAAACAGAAGGTGAGCCATTTATTAAGATAGAATGAGACAGAGAGGAAACACACAACATTATCAATTGGACAAATCTAGGAGCAACGCCTAGTTTGTGAAGCATAGCCTCTAGAAATAGCCATTCAATTGTGTCATATGATTTGCTCATGTCTTAAGAGCAAAATGGCCCTACTTTGTGCTTCTCTTTTCCTTAGATGATGAAATAGCTCAAAAGCAATAAGAACATTATCCTTTGCCAGCCTACTAGGACCCAAGGCACATTGAGTTCCATTAATAACAAATGGAAAAATTAGTTTCAAACGTTTGGCTATACACTTAGTGATAATTTTGAATATGACTGTACAAAGTGTAATAGGCTCAAATTCATTTGGAGATATGAGAATTTTAACTTTAGGAATAAGAACAATCTGAGTATGATTAAAAAAAAAAAAGGATCATGCAGATTATTAAGAACATTCAAGACTGTATCAACAATATCAAAACCAATAATATGTGAAAATTTTTGGAAAAAGGCATACCATCAAGCCTCGGGGCCTTTCTAGGATGCATCTGTTTTAAGCCAAGAAGGATCTCCTATGCGGTAAAAGATCTTGTTAACTTATCATTCATCTGAGCTGATACCCTTTACTCCACAGTGTTAATCACTTCTGTCATATCCGGATGATCACTTGCAAAAAACTGATTTTGAAAATACAAAAACCCTTCCATTTCTATCCTGAATATCCAGAATAAGAATTTGATGTTTATTATCCTAGAAATCAAAGATATATATAAAAAATTACAGTTAACAAATAGGTTCCTAATCAAGCTAAACTATCAAAATTGTATCAGAATCATACAATAAAAGGTAAGAACAGATATACACACAAAAATTGCTAAAAAAATGCCCTAAATAAATGCAAAATAAGTGGCAACTAATAGCTGCCTTTCCAATACCCCCTTCAAGTTGGAGCATGGAGATCTCGAATGCCCAACTTGCGAAAAAGAAAGTCAAACTGATCTTTTCCCAATGCCTTTGTGAAGATATTCGCAGGTTGCATTTAACTACGTACATAATCTATTCGAATGTTATCATTCAATATCTCATCACGGATAAAATGACAGTCCACTTCAATATGCTTGGTATGTTCATGATAGATAGGATTAGCAGCTATATGCAGAGCTGCCTGACTATCACAATACAAATTCATAGGTTCAGTATGCGCCACACCAAGAGAATTCAATAATCCTTTCAACCATTTAAGTTCACAAGTTATAGTATTCATAGACCGATATTCAGCTTCAGCAGATGAGCGGGACACTGTCTGTTGCTTTTTAGTCTTCCACGAGATAGGGGATTCACCCAAAAGAACAAAATAACCGGTCAAAGACCGTCTCATCAAAGGATAGCTAGCCCAATCAGAATCACAATAAGCAGACAATTTGAGATCACAATTGGCATGCAGTATATACCCTGACCTGGATTTCCTTTTAAATAATGCACAACTCTAATAGTTGCCTCCCAATGAGCTTTCTTCGGCTATTGCATGAACTGAGCAAGAATATGCACATAATAAGACAACTCGGGCCGAGTTATTGTTAGACAAATATGCCATCCCACCAGACGCCTATACTAAGCAGGGTCATCCACATCATCACTCTCGGTAAGGGCCAGCTTGTGATTTTGTTGAAGAGGAGTTTTAGTCAGCTTGCAACCCAATAATCCAACTTCTGAAATTACATCCAACGCATACTTACGTTGACACAAGAAAATACCATTCGAGTTTCTGGCTACTTCAATCCTTAATAAAAATTTCAGCTTCCCCAAGTCTTTCATATGAAAGCAACGACTAAAATAGTTCTTGAATTTTTGTACAGCAGAAACATCATTGCTGAAGATAATAAGGTCATCCACATAAATAAGCACATGCAATTGAACAGTCCCAGCTCGAAAAGTGAACAAAGAGTAATCTGAATATGATTGCTGAAATCCATAAGCTTTCAGAGATGCAGCCAATTTCACAAACTAACATCTAAGTGCTTGCCGCAAACTGTATAGAGATTTCCAGAGTTTACAAACCTTCCCTGGTGATTGAGAAGCAAATCCAGGCAGCATCTTCATCTAAACCTCTTCCTCCAAATCACCGTGTAAGAAAGCATTTTGGACATCCATATGATGGAGTTCCCAATTCTTTACAGCCGCAACGGCAAGAAAGGTGCGCACAGTAACCATTTTTACTGTAGGAGCAAAAGTCTCCTGATAATCTATGCCTTCAACTTGATTATTTCCCAATATAACTAACCGCGCCTTGTATCGTTCAACACTTCCATCAGAATTGTATTTAATTTTGTATACCCACTTGCTTCCTATTACTTTCTTCCCAAATAGCAGATTTTCAATTGTCCATGTACCATTATCCTCCAAAGCCTGTATTTCTTTTATCATTGCCGCTCTCCACCGTTTATCCTTAACTGCTTCTGCATAAGAGCTTGGTTCATGTCCTGTAGTAATGGCTACCAAAAAATATCGGTGTTGTGCAGAGAATTTATCATAACCCACATAATGTGCTATAGAGTAAGGCGTACCTGAGGAATTAGATTGGGAAGGTGAGCATACTGAGGGGCTTGTTTTGATGGCGTTTGTCACATACTCCTTCAAACGAACACTAGGTTGCTTGGCCCTTTGTTCCCTACCTAGTTGCTCTTTAACAACTTCACCTCTATCCACTCCCTCACTATTTTCATGGATCAATTCTTCTGTTTCAGGATTCACCTCACTTTCTCTACCCACACTTACATCGTGCTCCTTTCCCAAGTTGTTCTCTAAACCATCAACTTCATCACCCAACTCCTTAACTCCATTTTTAATGAGTTCATCACCCATTGTTTTCTCATTTGCATATGGAAATTCTGTTTCAGTGAATACCACATCTCTTGATACAGAGTATTCTTTAGTTTCCAAATCATACAATCTCCATCCCTTCTTTTCAAATGGATACCCAACAAAAACACACCTATGACTTCTACTACCAAATTTATCTTTATCCCGATTCAGATTATGCGCATAGCATAAACAACCGAAAACCCGAACGTGTTTGTAAGAAGGTACTTTCCCAAAGAGCATCTCATATGGGGTTTTACCATTTAATGACATAGATGGAGTCCTATTAATGAAATACCTAGCTGCAAGTACACATTCTCCCTAAAATTCTATGGGTATATTTGCTTAGAAACGCAAGGCTCTTGCCACATTAAGAATATGGCGATGTTTTCTTTCCACTCGACCATTTTATTGAGGTGTTCCTACACAGGAAGTCTGATGCAACATCCCTTGTTCATCAAAATATTCTTTGAAGCACATAAATTCACTTCCGTTATCACTTCTGACAATTTTCACATTTTTTTCAAATTGGCATTTAACCATCACAACAAATTTCTTAAGAACACAAGCTACTTCTTCTTTTCCATTCAGCAAATATATCCAAATAGCACGAGAGTAATCATCAACAATTGTTAAAAAGTAAATTGCTCCACAAGAACTTGGGACTCTATAAGGTCCCCACAAATCACAAGTATTAATTCAAAACAACCATCAGCTTTATTGTCACTAGAAAAGAAAATCTCTCTTGTTTGCTTTGCTCTAAAACAAACTTCACAAGTTTTATTAGTTTTCCTAACTATGCTACCAGCTTCTGGAATTAAGTCTACCATCTTATAAGAAGGATGACCCATTCTCTTATGCCAAAGCTCAAAAGAACCCACATCAGTTACCTTGCAAGCATGTACTGATGTCAAGCTCAAAAGAACCCACATCAGTTACCTTGCAAGCATGTACTGATGTCACTCCCTTGAGAAAGTACAGCACCTTGCATTGCTCACCCGCTCCAATCAGGTTCCTCAAATTTAGGTCTTGTATAGCACAAATTTTGTTAGTGAGTTAAATAACCAAATTTGAATCATTAAGTAGTTGTGATACAGAGATCATATTGCAATTCAAATTTGTCACATAAAGGACTCGTTGCAATTTCAAGTCTCCTCCAAGCAACACAGTTCCTTCTTTCATTGCCAAGGTCTTTTCTCCTTTAGGTAACCTGACTGAGCATGGCACAATGTCATGCAATTCACTAAAAAATGCCAACGTTCTTGTCATATGATGGGAAGCTCCTGTGTCATTAATCCAAGGAAATATCCTTTGCGTACCTGTCAGCCTCTCATTGCCACCATTCTGACAAGAATTCAACATGCCCAGCAAAGCAGCCCACTGCTCTTCATTTAATCCACTAAGACCCTTTTGATATGAATCTGTCACAATTCCACGCCCACTATCAACTCCAGTTGCTTGTGTGGCATTGGCACGGGCAACTCCTCCCTTGCTACGTCCTGCTCCATTGCCGCGCTTTTGACCACCTCCTCGTCCAGCAGAAGTTCCACGTGGTCTATTACCCCACCATTCTCGATAACCTATCAGTTGGAAATAACTTTCAGCATCATGTCCCTCTCGGTTGCAATTTGAACAAATTGAGGATTTGTCTTTATCCCCCTCTGAATTTCGACTTCCTGCTCGAATTGCGAAACTCATAGGATTGTCTCTTTCTTCCTTAGTTTGTGCCATAGTTCGCATCCGCTCTTGTTGAACAACCATAACATAGGCACGATTCAAATTGGGCAAGGGTTCAGTGCTCAAAATATAAAAGTGCACTGTTCCGTATCCTTCTTCATTCAAGCCCATCAAAAACTGATGAACTCTCTCTTATGCACACTTTCTTTCCAATTCAATGGTAAGATTACATCTGCAGCCTGCACAGATACACAATGGTATATGATCATAGTTGTTTATTTCATCCCATAACGTTTTGAGTCTTTCGAAATAGGACACGATCGGTTGACCTTTCTGCCTATAATTCGCTAGATCCGATCTCAGTTGCTACATTCGTGGACCATTCCCAATCGAGAACCTCTGTTTAATATCCTCCCACAGATCCTTTACATTCTCCATGTGAGAGATGGTCGAGCGAAGCGTCGGTTCAATGGTGTTAAACACCCAAGAAACCAGCATAGAGTTAACCATCCACCAATCTTCAAGTTCCAGTGAGTCATCTGCTAGTTGCTTAACAGATTCATCAATAAAACCATATTTCTTTTTGGCCTGCAATGCAGTCCACATAGCTCGCGCCCATTCTTCGTAATTCTCGCCTTTTAATTGAACTTGGGTAATTAAGTTACCTGGGTTGTCATTCGAATTTAGTGTGTAAGAACTAGAAGTTTTCTTCCCTAATCCAGAACTCTCATTTTTCTTTTCATCAGCCATGGCTCTGATACCATGTAAAAGAACTAAGAAATTTTGGAATAAGAATTCTGATGTTTATTGCCCCAGAAATCAAAGATATATATAAAAAATTACAGCTAACAAATAGGTTCCTAATCAAGCTAAACTACCAAAATTGTATCAAAATCATACAACAAAAGACAAGAACAAATATGCGCACAAAAATTCCTAAATAAATGCCCTAAATAAATGCAAAATAAGTGGCAGCTAATAGCTGCCTTTCCAATAGTTTGAGATCAATTTCGCATCAATATTTCAAAATTGTGAATCTTTTGATACTAATTCCTCTATGTCATTTTGCTCTCCCCTTTGCCTTCTCACTCCTTCCACTACTAATTTATCACGCTTTTGCAATAGAACATTTGATTCTCTACTTTGGACATGATTAAATTATTTTAATTGACACTTTCTCATTTTATCTCCAATGTGTGTTACTTGTACTCTTTGGTAGATGTTATTTCTAATTGTATCCATTATCGTAATACCAGACATCTATCTTAATATTTACATTTTCGCCATACTCATCTTGTGGATAAATTGCACATTAGATATCATTCACTTCCATACAAAATAATTGGCTTGGCCATAGATAAAGGAATAAAAGGAAATGAAGAAAGAAATTAATAAAGGATTCTATAGGCAAGGCATTTCTAGGAAACTATCTTTAGGGTATTAATTTTCCATTTATATGCAAAAGGTTGAACAAAAACTCTATCCTAGGATACAATGCCTAACAAGAAATCAAAATTGCACCTTTTTTATTTCTTGTAGTACAAGAACTCAACCCAATAGATTCAAAGAGGAAAAGCATAAAAGCAAAACAGTTGAAAAAAAAATTTACAGCAAAAAAGGAAGAATCCTGCCTATTTATAGGCATAAAGACACTTTTACAAATTAAAACTAAAAACCAATGGTCAAATGACCGTTTAACCAAAGGTTCGTTGAAAACTCTATAAGAACTGTTTTATACATGGTTTATACTTTGATAGGCACAACACTTAAAAGAAAAGAGTCATATGTTCAATAAACACAACTCTTAAATGAAGAGATATGATACATAGGATAAAAGTTGCATCTTACAACTTTGAAAGATGTGACCATTAAAATAAAATAGAACAAATGAAGAAGAAGCCTTCTCCTTAAAGTCAATGTCCATTCAACAACATAAAACTATATATTATTAAATAACAAACAACACGAGCTCAATGACCTAGGTTTGGGATAGTGGATACAAGAGAGAAAAAAAATATTAAGCACCCTCTTCGTTTGGACTTACCTTAGAATAAGAGCCAGTCTCTACTATTGATTCCTAAAGTTTGTCTTATTATCTCTTTTATTAAATTTCCTAATTATACATTTATGCAAGCTAAGGCTACAAATACATTTAAATTAAAAAATAACAAAGATTTGCATGTACACAGAAAATCATATAATGTGATGTTTCTAAGTTAAAATAATTATAACTTATTTACCATCTTACCCTACATGTATATTTAAATAAATTAATTACATGTCAAGTCATTTTACATATTATAACATACAGAAGAAAGAGTCCTAAGTATTTCAATCTAAAGGGCATGCTTTAAAAGGAAGAAAATAATCTTAAACATGCATAATCTCTAAGTTAATATAAACTCATTTAATTGATTTGCGTGAAGAAATGATTCAAAAAAATGACAAAAAGTAAGTATTTAAATAAATAATAAAGAGAAAATAAAAGAAAAAAAACTATTATTTAAATAAAATAATTTAAAATTAAAATTAAAAATTAATTTTAATTAATTTAAATGTCATAATCTAATTAAATCAATTAATTTAATAGGTCTATTACTCATGAAAAAATCCTAATAAATCAATCAAATTCGTGGTTATTAATTTAAAAATACAAAAGAGTTATATTTTAATTAAAATAGTCTGAATTCAAGAAAATTTCAGATATGTGCAGAAAAGTTTTGACAATTCTGTAAAAAATATATACCCTAATGGAAAAAAAAATCCAGAAAAAACAACTAGAATCCTAAATATATCAAACTTTAACATAAAAAAAAAAAAGAGAACATTGAACTAGCAACAAATTCACTAATTCAAGTAGTAATGCAAAGTGACCAGAAAAAATGACTAAAATATAAAAATACATTAAAAAAACTAAACTTGCTTGAAAAATTATCAAATTTTATCAAAAGATAGCTAAGATAATGAATTTTATATATAGAAAGAAGAAACACGCAATTTGATGTAGCAATTAATGCAAAATATTAAAACTACCTACTGCTACTATAAAACTGACAAATTTGAGCCGTGATTAAATAAAAATTATCATAATTAATCTACATAAAATTAAACAAAATAAAAAAAATAGCGACAAACTAGATATCTTATGCTATCACCAGAAAAATTTGCAACCTAATATAAATTTTCTATGGTCTAGAAAAAAAAGAAAAGAAAATCGATTTACATATCAATGCATTCAGCTAAGCACAGGAATTTCAAAAAAACATTAAAAAAAATGCTTTTTATATGATTTAAAAAGTTATTCCTTATGGAAATAACCCATTCAATCCAATGCAACACTCAAAAGTACATAAATTAAGCAAGAATATAATGAAAATATAGAAAAACTAAAAATTATGAAAATAGTAATATCAAAGATGCACCTTTCTTGGGATGATTTTAATGAAATTATGAGACTCCTTTAGCACATTGGAGAGCTTACAAATGAATTGAAACAAATGAAATAAAACAATTTGATGTATTGATTGATTAAACTAACAAAATGAGGTGATTAGTGTGTGAATGTAGGTAAAGAATGACTAGAAAATTGGAGTAGGAAGAAAATTTATGTTGAAAGAGCTCTCCCACACACTAATAGAGCAGAATATTAGCCTAGATTTTTCTGAATTTTAGTCACTACAGTCACTCCCTCTAAAACCCTGAATAATGGTGTATTTTTAGAGAAACAATAGATAACCTAAAATCTATCCTAATCTAAAAGAAATTGTAATTAAAAAAAAATAAAAGAGAAAATTATCCCTTGATAATTTTGAAAGATCAAGGGATAATTGTCGCTTTTTCTTCTTTTTTTAATTATTATTTATCTTAACTTAAAAAATTAAAAAAAAAATTATTCAGTTAAAAGCTTTGAAATAATTAAACCCAAATTGCCTCCAAAGCCCATTTTTCTTTGTTTTACTAGGTTTAGTGGGCTTAGTTATTTAATTTAACTAATTTAATTATTTTCCAGGCCCACTTGAAGTCATTAAAATATTAAATTAAGTATAATTAAATAATATAGGTTTTTAGACCCTTTTTTTAAGCACAAAAACCTTTTATTTTTCTAAAATATAATTAAATTCTTAAAAAGAATTATTTCCCAAAAAGAATTCAGCTAACTAAAATTAAATTAGTCAACCAAAATGCATGTGTTACTAAAATGATGAATTATTTTATTTTATTAATTTTCTAGTCATTTCATAGTCTCTAAAATACTTTAGGATTTTTACCATCTAGTAGTATTTTCATCGTAAGGCTCCTCACTACCTTTATAAGTCATGCATTTAAGGGGATAAAAAATAGGTGTTTACAGTTTGTTCCCTACTTTAGTAGAGTTTGAGAATAGTGCCAAATGTACTGCCAAACTCTGTCAAAATATATTGACTCATATGATCTAAAGAAGTGAGGTTTGAGTATGCCATCTTTTGGAATATACTTGCTGCTTAAGTTAGGTCAGAACTTTTACTATGCTTCCTGCTTCTTTTAAGACTAACAGTTACATAGGCTGTAGCAAAAGTATGTGATTTTGAAAGTTTGAAGCTTTAGGAGAATCAAATCCATTTGTAGTTCTAAAACACAAAAAAAGACAACTTGATTTGAAATTTTGGGCTTGGCATCTAAGTGATTTAGATTGTCTACGTATCTCCTTTTAGGAGAGAATTAGACCTAGCGTAGTTTGACAAATGCAACTCTGAAAGAGGCACTCCGTCTCTTACAAGCCATAAGGCGACCTTGTAAAATGTGCTTCATATTTTATAGGTTCAGATCTATAAGACATTGTATCCCATAGATCACCATGATTTACAAGATGTACTCTGCATCACAAGATGTACTCTGTGCCCTATTCTAAGATGTAATATGTCTTTGTGGCCTACAAAATGTACTCTATATTTTGCTAGAACATACTATGTGTCATATGGAATGTACTTTATATCCCAAGGCCTACCAAGATGCATAGGATGCGTCTAGTATACATTAATTCCAAGACGTACTCTATGTTTTATGTCCTAAACAACATACTCTGCATTTTGGTAGGACATACTTTGTATCGTATGAGATGTACTCTATATCCCAAAGCTTATTATAGGATATACTCCATCCCAAAACTTCTATGGGTGCAGGACGTACACTGTGCCCTAAATCTGATGTACATGACATACTTTGTGTCCTAAAGACTTATGTGATGTGTAGGACATAGTTTGTATCCTAAATACTTCTATTATGTGTAGGATGTACTCTATGTCCTAAAGATCATGTGATCACTGGGTCCAAAGACATGAATTGTATTGGACTCGTAATTTTGAAAAGGTCTCCATTAAAGAGGTGATGTTAACGCTTTTGAAATTCCATTGGGATTTTGGGCTTCTTTGAAAAAAAATTTGCTCCACTTAGGGCCCAGGTAGACCATTTTGTAAGAAGTTACTCCTCTAGGAAAGAAAATGTAATTTTACCTCCATAAAGAAAATGAAATTTTATTCTAATATGATGCATAATTTGAACTAAAAGCCCTTATCGTTGTTGGTTTTGATCCTGCTAGTTTCATTAATTCAAGCTAGGGTTAGGGTTTCTTTTAAATCCCTGAAACTGGGCAGGGAGGTCTCTCCTACTCTTGTGGTGCCTCCTTTACTCTTTCATTCTTCTTTTTTCGTCTTTATTTTTTTACTTATTCTTTCTTCCTCTTTTCTTTTCTCTCTTTCTCCCTTTTCAAGGACTAAGTCTATCTATTTTTCATTCACTCTAAACAAATATCGTGGCTATTATTTCTCTATTTTATTTTCTTTTTTCCTCCCACAATGCCTTCCATGATCAAAACCATGCTTGAGGACCGGATGAAAAAGGTTGATGCTATATACTAGCATGCACATCCTGTTAATTTCATGAGGGTCTAAGATGTTGAAACATCAAGTTGGATTTTCCTTTTCTGATGGTTATTTTTCACTTTTGGGACCTAACTACTCATGTATTTCGATTTCAAAACTTCAAGATATATCAAATTTATAAGAAGTTCCATATCATTTTAGCTAGGAAACCATCTCCTCATGATTCCATTATTTTACCCTCTCTTTAGGGAATTTACATGCTAAATTTGCACTTCAAGGAGGCCCACTCCCTTACTTAGATGTATCAATTTGTGTTTCTTCCTGCTTCTAGGGAATAGACAAGAGTAAGTATTACCACTTTTATACTTTCTTTGATGTCTTTATTTCTTCTATCACATGATTTCGTGCATGGACATTACCAAATCATCCACAATCTAGAGGAGACATGGATTGGTGTCACTCTTATTCTCGTTATTCTAATAGAAACTCTTAATGGTTTGGATAGGGTTAAGGCCAATGCCCCTCAACACTTTAGTGGTAGTCTTTTTCTCTTGCAGGTTAGTTTTTTTTTTTTTTTTTGCTCTAACTTCTGCTTAAGCTGCCCTTTGCAGGTTATGCATTCACATTGTATAGGCATTTAAGGATAAAACTTATTGTATTTTCATTCATATTTAGTTGTTAATCATTTGGTTTTAAGTATTTTATTTATATTTAAAAAAACTCATTGATCCGTCTAATCCTTTGATTTTTATATTATATCAGGTATGTTTATGAAATCCTGTGAAGTGAAAGGCATGTTTGGAAGAGAGTTGAAGCTAAAATTCAAGTTTTGAAGGAAAAAGAAATTATAATGGGCATGTAATTATGTTGCACCGCCCATGTAAATAAATATTATAGATTTTCAAATTACACGGGCTGTGCATTGACCCATGTAGTATCCTAAGACCTGTGTAGTTTGCTAAATGAACAAACCTCTAAGGCATGAAGGAAAAAAACACTATACGGACTGGGCTCATGTAAATTAAATAAATTCTATGGGCTGTGTAGTGACTCTAGACAAAAAATTTTAGCTCGACTTCCCTCTTTGCTCATCCGTTCATAGAGGACTTATAAAACTATTTGGACTCTAAAATAAGGGTCTTTACAGCAAATATAACTATAATAAGTAAGGATTTCATGAAGGGGGGACCTTTTTATTTTGAAAAGAACACTTCATCTTTGAGAAAGGCAAGAGAAAAGATTGGGTTTGCAAGATTTCTAGAAGGGATTTTCAGCTGAAGTTTCAAAAGTCCAAAGCTGCAATTCTCCATCTGAGTTCTTTTGTTCTATTTTCTTTTCATGTTTTTTCTCTTTTATTTCATGAACTTAATTATAAAACTCACCATATATAGTTTACTTATTCTAAGGTTAGGGATGTAGCACTTTCAATTCAGTTATGGATTTGATTTAATTCTATTTTAATGAATTGGGATTTTGTTCTTTGATTCAATCTCTTATGATCTTAATGTGTGTTGTGTGTTTGTACCAACTTAGTATTAATTTTAGATATTAATTGAAGAACTGAAAGCTGAAGATTAATATTGGAATAAACAGGATTTTGAATTTAGAGTTCTTGATTTAGAGATAGGTTGGAATTCTATATGGAATTGGTAATTAATCAAAGAACTTAATAGGTTTTAATTAATTTAATCACCATAAAAGTAGGGTTTAAATTGATTAAGATATAACTTAAGTGCCTTGAGAGATGACTTGAGGTAATTGAAGATTAATTTCCTTCAAAGTTATAATTTCCCATTTATTGAATAAATTAGATTGAATCTGTAATTGATTAAAGTGTGAATCTCTAACTTTGAAATTTTTTAATTCATTAGTATTTTAGTTTAGTTAATTAGTTTGTATTTGGCTTTTAGTGATAATTAGTTTCAGTTTAATCATCTATCTACAATCCGATCATCTAGATAATTACAATTGTTATGTAGTTTGGTACTCAATATGGTACTCGTGGGAATGATACTCATTCATCACTTTATTACTTCCTAACAATCACTTGCATTTGTACAACTTTAATTTTCTTTCTTTTCTTTTATATGATTTTTGTTTAAGCTTCCCTTTGTATGTTTTCAACTTAGTGAGCTTTAATTTTTCTTTTTCTTCTTTCTTTTTTTTTTTTGGCTCTAATTTTTGTCCTAGCTACCCTTTGTAGGTTTTCAACTTAGCAAACTTATTCTTACCAAGATTCCTTCATGGCTTTGAAAATTACCTCATAAGTCAACTGAGCCAATTTCTCAAACTACTTGGTTTACCATCCGGCTTCATTTAGAGATATAATGGATCTTTGCTTAGTGGGACTTCTCTCACATGACCACTATGACCTACTTACCTTGTGTTGCCATTGCTAATTTGACTGAGTCTTCCTTCTACCTTTTTGCTCAGTTCTCTCATTTATATGGTGCATTCTAGAGCATCCCTTTAGATGAGTGTCGCTTCAAAGTTGGAAAGATAACTCCCATATTGCTCCAAAAGATCAAAAGTGCTTAAAAGAACTGCTTTATCCAACATTGCTTCACCGAATCACCCGATACCTATACTAGCGATGCTTATAAAGAATGGATAGCTTTATTAAGCAACATGTAGGATGATAATGATAGACCAATTAAGAGGTTGAAAATTTAATGTCTATTATCTATTCATTGATGTTATCTCCTTTTGGGCAAAATGTAAAAGCAATCATAACAAAATAAAACATATGCCATTCATGAAAATAAATTGCCTTTATTAAATTGGGCACACCATTACCCCTTTTGGACACCCATTTTGGATTTTAAACATAGTTATATTTTAAACTCTTTAAAGTTAGATACAAATTCAAAACTTGTTGAATGACCCTTTTAGTTTTCTATCCAAATCTTCTCTCGCTCTCCTTTTTCTTAGGTTGCCTATTGCGGTTTTTAGTCTAGCAGATAGTTTATTTTTATTTTTTCTTTTCTTTTATTTTCCTTTTCTTTTTTTGCTTTTTTTTTTCTCTAACTTTTACCTAGATTGCCCTTTGTGGGTTTTCAGTTTAGTGAGCATCTCTTAAACAAAAGTACTTCTTAATCTATCCATGTTGATTGATTCTTAAAACTCATTGTTATTTAAATATGCTGCTCCTCTAGGAAAAGCCCAGTTTACCACATATGGAACATCCTAGCTTGGCTTGAATTTCCCATAAGGATTGAAGGAACTAGCCTAGCCTTTTTAGGACCACATCACTATTTATCTTTCTTGGCTTTAGCTTCTTAATGAAGGCCTTAGCTATCTTTCTTTGGTAAGCCTGCATGTGATATACAACCAGCTCTCCATATCTCTTTAAGCATAGTCATTTTCTTAAAAAAAAATGCCACTTATAGTTCAATGGGATATATTGCTTTTGTGCCATATACCCAAGAAGAAAAAGTTGCCCTCCGAGAAACACTTGTTTCAGTTAAGTCTCAACTTGTTTTTTATTACCCATTAGAAGAACTTTGCTAACACCTCAAAATGACTCTTTTGTATGTCATGGACTTCTAGTCTTTTGTGGATTGTATCATGGAATGGCATTACTTTGCAACAATGGATCCTTTATTCTAGGATGAAGACTGTCTTCACTTTATTATGGACGCTATGCACATGACCATTAGGATAAATATCATGAAAATAAGAAAATGGAGAATATTTGTTATTGCTCTTAGCCTTAAAGTTAACATCAAATACATCAAAATAAAGACATTATTAAAAAGAGACTTAAACTTTGAAGTGTAACTCTAAGTGCATGGCTTCCAACTTGCATATGTCTTTCTCATGCTTATAACTCATATCCCTTCTTGACCTCCTTCTATCATTTTGGCATTAGACTAGTATAGGTGTTGGGCCTTCATTGTAGGTCAACTACATTCTTATCATTGATGAGGTTTTGAACCTCAAGCCTCAATTGAAAATAATTATCTGTGTCATGGCCTGAGAATTGGTGATAATGACAATAGAGGTTAGTTTTGTAATTTGGTAGTAGAGGGTTGGGAGTTGGTTTAGGAGTTAAGGATTGGAGTAAGCCATGAGCTTTAAGATGCTTGAATACCTTGGGAAGGTGCTTGTCTAATGGGAAAAAATTCTGGGGATTTTACCTGCGACTTAGCCATCCATAACCTTTTCTCCTCCTACACTTCTTATAGGCTAGTATCCTCATTTCTTAGACGAGAATGCTTTACACTTTCAATCATCCCATCTTCTAACTGGACCCCCATATCATACAACTACTTAAAAGTGGTTAGAGAAAGGTAGTACAACTTCTCATAGCAAATTGGTAGCAAGTTCTTGATGACCAAGCACACTTAATCTTTCTCCATGGGCCTATGAGTCAATTTAATAGCCTTTTTCCTCCACCTCATTAAGAATTCTAAGAAAGTCTCATCGTGTTTCTGCCTAGTGGTCTCCAAGTCTCTGAAGGTTACATCCAAAGTAGTGTTGTAGGAGAACTATTGAATAAATCTCTTTGCCAACTCTTCCTAATCTTTTTTAACTATGGACTTAAGCCCATAATACCATGATGAGGCTATTCCTTTTAATGAAATTAAAAATAACTGAGTCACATGCTCCTTATTTAGTTTAATGGTCCTCATTACAAACTATTGGACCTTAAATAGGCCTTTAGATCACCAGTACCATCAACCTTGGGTAGGTTAAACATTATGAATTTCTCAGGAAAGCCCTCTTTCACGTGGATGTCAAAATCCTCAGAGTTGAAAAGATTTATGCCCCCCAATTCTACTTACTTTTTAAGGCTAGCTTGCAACTTCTCAAACTTCTTAGTCATCATTTTGTACCACTTACCGGGCTCCTTCTCAACCTTTGTAGCCTTCTATGTCAGATGATCATCCTCATCCTAGAAGTTTGCATTAAATAAATCTTGGGCTTTTCCATTAGTTTTCTTTAAAGCATTTTCAATGGTGAGCTTGGGCTTGAGGAACTTAGCCATCATCTCTTCCATCTTGCCATTCATGGTCTCATCCAATAATTCTTTGAGCATGGCCCTAATGTCTTCTCTCTTAGCCACTGGTGATGGTGGACTAACCACTCTTAAAGATTTTGACTAAATTGGGCTCTCAACAAGATTGGTCTTTCTTAATAATCTATTTTTCCTTATGAATCCAACTTATAAGGATAGGAACACTCTTAGTTCTTTTTGGAGTTATGATGGCTATATGACACAAATGAGTTAGTATACTATGCTTATGTACATGACTATGCATGAATGGACTTTTACTTTGTTCAATTGCACATTATTTGGGCCTCACAATAACACACACATTAAACCATAGTGAATGGAAACTGAAGAAATAGAATATTAAAATTAAACAAACTGAATAATTTTATTGATAAAAAAGGGCCTAAAGCCTTATTACAAAAATAGTGATACTAAGAAATCTTACTAAAAAGATAATATGACACAAAATAAATATTCCTAAATGATTTTAAAATTCTTAGTTCTAAAGCTTCCATCCAGTGGGCTTAATGTCTTTAAGTGGAGATCAACACAAGGAGGCTTGGTGTAAAAGACCTTATAGTCATATTTCCCATATGGTTCTTTTAGCAAATCTTCCACTTATTCTTTTTTGACCTTTTCCTTGTAAGGCTTTAGGTCCATGATTTTAATTGGTTGAGAATAGGCTTGAACTGGGCTTATCATTTTTAATCTTTCAAATTTTGTATAGATGTCCTCCACGTCTACATATATATCTTATTTCTTCCTCATAAGAGTTCAGATCCTTTCCTTCCTAGTTTCATCAATGTGGGCCTCAATCTCGTCTATCTTCTCTCTTAGCATACTGATTTGATCCATTGTCTTCTCAATTCTTGAAGAAGTCGATCAACCTCCAACAACAACTAGCAATACTCCTCAGATGACATGTTTTAGCCTAATAATGTGTAATTCAATAAATTAAAAGTCAATGAAAATTATGCATGAATGTTTGAATGCATAACTGAAAATAAATTACAATATTAGAATAATTTTACAAACACATATTCAACCATATCTTCACCTCCTTATAACTCTAAAACTATCTCATGTAAGGTAATGGTCAAGTCAAAATTTTTTTCCTAGATAGTGGTACTTTAGGCATGTCAACAAGGGATTAGCTTAAGATGGATCATTCCCTCACAAACAAAAGGTTCGTAAATGCAAAAGTTCAATATGTAAGTGGGCTTCCACTTGCCCTGTAGGGAGATAAGATGGATTTGAGATTTAATTTTCCAAAAGATAACATAGAGGCTCGAGTTTTAGCCCAAATCAACCCCTATCTTCCTTAAAACTTACATATCTAGCACATAAGTTTACAAACCAAACACATCACATGCAATAAGGGTCCTAGGTTGACATGTTTCTAGAGTTAGAATGACTGAATCCATCCTTATGACTTCATCTCAGGTCAAAAAGGTTCCCCAAAAGTGAGAGCTTAACCATTATGTGTCCCATTAACTTTAAGAAAGGCAAAGGTGTAAATGACCAAGTTCATGGTCTTTTTATTCCCTAAGGTACATGCCATGGGTTGCAAAAGATAAGTTGACTTACCTAAGTTTCAGTGGAATAAAGGCATCCTTAATCTTATCCCCATGGGGCTACATCACATTATGATTGATTACACTTTTATTATGTGATTAAGTGGCATGAAATGGAAAAGAACTTAATAAAAGAAATAATAATAGAATAAAGGAATTAATTTGGAGTAACTATCCTCAGTCCCAGTGGAGTTGCTAAGTTGTGGGACCCCCAAACCTGGTTTAGCACTGTATTCTCATAACACTACCACGATGCTCAAAAATAAATGTCACTAAGATGGAGGAAAGGAGTCACCATTTGGGTAATAACTAGGACAAAATCATAAAAGGGACATAGGTGGCACTTACTACTTGTAGAGGTCTATTATCCTTCTTTTACCGTGAGCCCAATGGCTTAGGTTTGCGATAATGGATATGAGAGAGGGAAGGTTTTAAGCACCCTATCTACCTGGACTTATCTTAGAACAACGGCAGACCTTTACTATTCATTCCTTAAGCCTGCCTTATTGTCTTTTTTATTAAATTCCCTAATCATACATTTATGCAAGCTAAGGCTATAAACACATTTAAATTCAACCATTCAAAAAAAAAAAAAAAAGAAAAAGAAAAAACATAGGTGCATGTGCATATAAAGTCCTACCATGTAATGTTTCTAAGTTAAAAGAATTAACTTATTCATCATCTTATGTTACATGTATATTTAACTAAGGTAATTACATGTCAAGTCATTTTCCATGTTATAACATACAAAAGAAAGAGTTGTAAATATTTTAATCTTACGTGCATAAAAATAAAGAAAAGTGTACTAAACATGCAAAATCTCTAAGTTAATAGACGCTCATTTATTTGATTTGCATGAAGAAATGACTCAAAAAAAGGGCAAAAAGTAAGTATTCAAATAAAGAATACAAAATAATAATTGAATAAATAATAAAAAGAAAATAAAAGAAAACAAATCTAGAATTTAACTAAAATAAGTCAAAATTAAAATTAAAAATTAATTTTAATTAATTTAAATGTCCTAATATGATTAAATTAATTAATCCTAATTCCAATCGGTCTAACATTCATTTAAAAAATCCTAATAAATCAATAAAATTCTTGGCATTAATTTAAAAAATATAAAATAGCCTATTTTCACTATACTAGTCTAAATTCTGGAAAATTTTACATATGTACAAAAATTTTGATAATTTTGTTAAAATATATATATATATATATATATATATATATATATATATATATATATATATATATATATAAGATATCAGAAAAATACCTAGAGTCCTAAACATATCAAACTTTAAATAAAAAACAAGAACATTAAAACTAGCAACCTAAGGAGCATACAAAATTCACTAACTCAAGTTGTGATGCAAATTGACTAGAAAAAAAATTAAAAATAAAATAGGTTAAAAATACTAAACCTACTCGAAAATTTTCAAATTTTATCACAAGACAGCCAAGACACCAAATTTTTTTGACAACAAGATGCTAAATTAAGATACGAAAAAAAAAAGAAACACCTAATTTCATGCAGCAATTAATGCAGAATATTAAAACTACATAATGCTACCTTAAAATAGACAAATTTGAGTAGTGATTTAATAAAAATTTTCATAATTAATTTACATAGAATTAACCAAAAAAAATATATATATGGTGACAAACTAAACATCTTAAACTACCACTAGAAAAATTTGCAACCCAATATAAATTTTCGAAGACCTAGAAAAAAATTTGTCAAAATCAGTTTACATATTAATGCATTCAACTAAGCACAAAAACCTCAAAAAATCATAATTAAAAATTAAAAAAAAAAACACCTTTTACATGATTCAAAAGGCTATTCCATATGAAAATAACCTATTCAATCCAATGAAATACTTAAAAGTACATAAATCAAACAAGAACATAATGAAAATATAAAAAAAATGATGCAAATAGCAATATCAAAGACGTACCTTTCTTTGGATGATTTCAATGAAAATATGAGACTCCTTTAGCACCTTGAAGAGCTTAGAAATGAATTGAAACAAGTAAAATAAAGCAATTTGGTGAATTGTTTAATTAAACTAAATAAACTAGGTAATTGTGTGTGAACGTAGGTAAAGAATGACCAGGTGATTGGAGTAAGGACAAAACTTCTATGGAAAAGCTCTCCTACGCACTAATAGAGCTAAATATTAGCCAAAATTTTTCCTAATTTTAGCCATTAAAGTCTGAACGCAGGGAAGCATGGATTTAAGGCCATTTATAAGTTGGAATTCAAAAATTCATCTAGGATTACATGCTAGCATACCAAATTAATTATGCACCTAGCCAACCTTTAGTGCCCATGGGCATGCTAAAACACACTTTTAGCATACATAAAAAGTTCATTTGCCATTAAAGATTGGTATTTAGCATTTAATCTTATTAAACCCTAACTAAAGAAGGGATTGAATTCAACTAACCTCCAAGGCGCTAAATCAATCTTTCTTACCCCCTTTGGGTGCTCCTAGGGCTCCAAGTGTTGCCCCTCTAGCGTGTCCACCACAAGCACACCAAGACACCCTTTTGCAATCCCAAATTGTTCCTTTAATAGCTTGCCAACCACTTGGAAAGAGATGGGTTTGCTTTAAGTGAGGGTTAATGGAAGTAAGAGACTAGAAACCCTTTTATCAATTTTATTCAAGAAGAAAACCAAGCCTTTCTTCTAGAATTAATAGAGAATTGAAGAAGAAGGGGAGAGAGAGCCACTTGTGCAGTCCAACAAGAAGAGAAGAAGAAGAAGATTGCTTCTTCTTCTTGTCTTGCATTTATATACATAAGATAAAGTATATAAATGTAGTGCCACTTGTCAATGCATGATTCAATCTTGCTTTATACTTGTCTTAATCTCATAAAGACAAGTGTCAAGCTTTAATTGAATCATCAAAAAGTAGTCTTCCATCACTTGAAAATGAATGGCACATCTTAATCAGTGCCACGTGTCACCATCTCATAGTGCCATGTGTCACCATGTGCAAAATTATCATTTTGCCCTTGTTTGCAATTTTGAGTTCTCAATCCAAAATTATAATATCTCTCTCAAATTAATTTATATCACATAGTAATTAATTAATTAATTAATCTCCATTAATTAATTCCTCCATTTATTTATATCATACATCTAATATCCCATATTTGATTTCAAGTCATGCTAGGGACTTTGCAATCTTATTGCAAACCAAACCTAATTAATTAATTAATTAAACTCGTTAATTAATCAATTAAATCATAATTTACTTGGTGATTTATTTGCGTAGGTGTGTGACTTACTAGGCTCATTACTAGTTGGCAATGAAAAATGATATTAACTCTTAATATCATTAGAACTCTTTCTTATCATGAATGATTTCCCTAAATCATTTTAGGCATTTCATAGACCATGGTTGATATCTAGCGTAGCATGCCATGGCCACCCAATTAGCAATATGGAATACCTTAAATATGAACCTTTAATCATATGTTACCATGCACTAAGATCTCTTCATTACAAAATCTCAATTCTAGCTAGAGTCATGGTTAATGTCAAACTTCATTCGCTATGAATGTTATATTCTCTTTTAATTCTAATTCTTGATTTGTCAGACTTTCTTGTCAGAAACTCCTTTTTGGCTAAGTTTATCTGTCCTGGCCAGGAACTTGAATCATCAAGAACAATTAAATGAAAATAGGATTTCATCCCTATTTACTTAGGGTAATGGATCCCATCTTGATTAGCACCTATCTCCATATATATAAGCAGTAGGAGCCAACACATGCCCATATACCCATACATAGTATGAGCATGAAAGCAGTATCAAACTCAAACCACTTATATATAAGATAACTGTGTTATCGCAAGTTTAAAGATTATAAGCACTGATATGATAAATGACAATGCATTGACAAGAGTAAACTCCACGTGCTTGTCATAAACGTCACTAGTTCGGCCTATTTATCATATATAAGTGCCTATCATGTTTATCATCTAGCATGAGACTCACCACTCTAATTTATTAATATCTCATATTAATACTTTGGAGACAAACATGATTATAATCTTTCTGGATAAGTCATGTCCTTTGTGAAGTATCCTTGATTGTGAACCAATTTATGATATTTTATACCAGAAATATTGTCACTCATATTCTTAATAACTTAAGAATAGAATTTATAACAAAACGTCAATGGACCGTTTCAATTACACATAAATAAATTATATAAATAGAAAAGTGTAGTTGCCTTTTATTAATAAATATATGTACTAGATACATACAAAATGATATGCTCTAGGGCATACTACTAACAATCTCCCACTAGCACTAGAGCCATTCATTACAGTATTTTAGACCCATCTTCTCAAGATGTCGATCTAACTAAGTTTGTGATATAGCCTTTGTGAATGGATCAGCTGGATTTTCAGCAAATGTTATTTTTTGCATGGCTACATCGCCTCGCTCAACTATTTCTCTAAAAATGTGATAGCACTTTTCTATGTGTTTGGATTTCTGATGAGACTGGAGTTCCTTAGCCTGAATGACTGCTCCATTGTTGTCACAGTAAAGAGGAAATATTGACTCATTGGAAGGAACTACTGCAAGTTCTATCACGAATTTTTTTATTCGAACAGCCTCTTTTACAGTATCTAATGCAGCAATGTACTTGGCCTTTGCAGTGGAGTCAACAGTTGTACTCTGTTTGGAACTCTTCCAACTAATTGCACCTCCATTACAAATGAACAAAAAACCAGAGATAAACTTTCTATCATCGATATCTGATTGAAAATCAGAATCAGTATAGCCATCTAATTATAGGTTGCCACCTCCATAGATCAAGAATAAATCCTTAGTTCTTTTCAAGTACTTAAGGATATTTTTTACAGCTATTCAATGTTCCAAACTTGGATTGGATTGAAACCTGCTAGTCAAACTAACAGCATATCCGGCCTAGTACACAACATTGCATACATTAAACTTTGAACAGCCAAAGCATATGGAATCCTAGACATTTTATCTCTTTTTTCAGGTGTCTTAGGAGATATGTCCTTAGAAAGATGGATACCAAGTCTTACTAGTAATAATCCTCTCTTGAAATCAAGCATGTTAAACCTCTTTAACCCTTTTTCCAAATATAGACTTTAGGATAAACCGATTATTCTTTTCGCTCTATCTCTATAGATACGAATTCCAAGAATATAAGTTGCTTCCCCTAAGTCTTTCATGGAGAATGTATTTGACAACCATACTTTCACAGTTGTCAGCATACCTATGTCATTGCCTATTAATAATATGTCATCGACATATAAGACTAGGAAAGTGACAGCGTTCCCACTAACCTTTTTATAAACACATAGCTCATTCACATTTTTTATAAAACCAAAGGATTTAATAGCTTCATCAAAACGAATGTTCCAACTCCTCGAAGCTTGTTTTAACCCATAAATAGATCGTTTTAGCTTGCACACCTTGGAACTATCTTGGGATTCAAAACTCCTTGGTTGTTCCATGAAAATGTTTTTCTCAATATTTCCATTAAGAAAAGCTGTTTTAACATCCATCTGCCAAATTTAATAATCATAGTATGCAGCTATTTCTTATAAAATCCTTATGGATTTAAGCATGACAACAGGTGAGAAAGTCTTATCATAATCGATTCCTTGCCTTTGGAAAAACCCTTTCACAACTAGTCTTACTTTATAGGTCTCTACCTTTCCATCAGTACTAATTTTCCTCCTGAAGACCCATTTATTACCTATAGGTATAACACCTTTAGGTGGGTGAACAAGATCCCAAACTTTGTTCTTATACATGGAATCCATTTCAGATTTTATAACTTTAATCCATTTAGAAGAGTCTATATCTGATATAACTTCTTCATAGGTTAAAGGATCATCTCCATGATCTGTTTCTTCATGACCAAACAACTCTTGTTCATCTTCATGAAGAAAACCATATCTCTCAGGTGGGTGGGATATTCTGGTTGACTTGCGAGGAATTATTGTGGATGTATCATCAATAGGCATAGGTTGACCAAATGGATATATATCCATCTGATTTGTTGGTTGGTCAAAATTCTCTAATTTTAACTCTATTTGCCTTCCTTTGCCACCTTCTTGAATAAACTTTTGTTCAAGAAATATGGCATCTCTGCTTATCACAACCTTTTGTGATGTAGGCAAATAAAAATAATATCCAAAACTTTCTTTTGAATATCCAACAAATTGGCATTTTTCTGATTTGGTTTTCAATTTATCAGTCTTCATCTTGTTAATGTAAACTGGACAACCCCAAATCTTAACATACTTAATACTTGGTTTTCTTCCATGCCATATCTCATAAGGTGTGGAAGAGACTGACTTTGATGGAATCCTATTCAGATTATGCAAAGCTGATTCTAATACAAATCCCCAAAAGGAGATTGGCATGTCAGTATAGCTCATCATGCTATATACCATATCTAATAGGGTACAGTTTCTCCTTTCAGATACACCATTTAATTGTGGTGTTCCTGGAGGAGTCAGTTTGGAAATAATGCCATGCTCTTTCAAGTATTCATCAAATTTAATACTTAAGTATTCACCTCCATGATCTGATCGAAGAATTTTAATACTTTTTCCTGTTTGATTTTCTATTTCAGATTTAAATTCTTTGAACTTTTCAAAGGATTCATGTTTGTATTTCATCAAATACAAATACCCAAACCTTGATTTATCATCAGTAAAGGTAATAAAGTAATGAAAACCGCCTCTAGCCATTTCCTTAAATGGACCGCATACATCACTATGTATTAGTTCTAAAATATTTTTAGCTCTTAATCCTTGTCCAACAAAAGGTGATCTAGTCATTTTTCCTTGAAGGCAGGATTCACAAGTTGGAGTAGGTTCAGAACCCAATGAAGATAAAATCCCTAATTTCTCCAGCTTTGTAATCCTATCTTCTGCAATATGACCTAATCTTAAGTGCCAAAGACGTTTTGGACTGGAGTTGATTTTCATTATGGCATTACATTCATTTAGATTGCTTGCATTAAATTTGTATTTGTCATTATTATCCAAATAATAAAGTCCACATGCATATAATAGAAGCCAACATATTTATTTCAAAAATGAATATTGCAAACATCATTTGTGAACTAAAATTTATAACCATTTCTAGTCAAACTAAATACAGAAATGATATTTTTAAACGCATCAGGTACATACAAAACATGATCTAAATACAAAACATGTCCATACATGGACAAAGATTTAGATCCTATGGCTAAAGCTTCAACAGTTGAGCCATTGCCAATCCAGAGTCTAACACTCGTGCCTGCAAGCTGCTACTGCTTGCTAGTTCCTGCATATCTAAAGAAATGTGAGAACTGGCACCAATATCTAAAACCCAAGCTATAGATGAACTAAGAGCATCATCAACATCCAAATAATAAGATATATATATATATATATATATATATATATATAAACCTTCTGGAGGTTTATCTTTCTTGTCCTTCAAAGACGCAAGATACTCTGGGCAATTTCTTTTCCAGTGTCCATCCTTCTGGCAGTGGAAACACTTTCCTTTGCCTTTGTCAATTTCAGTCTTGCCCTTCTGTTTGGCTATTTTCTTGGAAGGTCTAGGAACTTAAGGTTTCTTTTTCTTATTGCCCTTCTTCTTCTTGGACTTTCCAACAGAAGAAGAAGACGCAACCAAAGCTACCTCTTTTCCTTTATTGCCCAGCATATTCTTTTGGACAATTACCAACATGTTAAGCAAGCCAGCCAAAGTGCATTCTTGCTTAGTCATGTAGAAATTTGTCACCAAATTCCCAAGAGACTCTGGTAGGGACTGAAGGATTAAATATGTCAGTAGTTGGAAATCCATGTGAAAATCAAGATGTTATAGCTGCTCTATAAGCTGAATCATCTTGTGGACATGATCTCCTACATTCTGTCCCTCTGACATCCTCATCGAAATAACTGTCTAGATATCTCATACCTAGCACTCTTACTATCTTCACCATACAACTCTTGTAGGTGAAGAAGGATCTCATTTGCACTTTGCTTGTTTTCATGCTGTTTTTATAACTCATTAGTCATAGAAGCCAGCATATAACATCTGGCTCTCATATCATGCTCCTTCCATTTGTCTAAGGTTTTTAATTTCTCTGGAGTGGCCCCTGGAGGTAAGGGACCAGGAATTTTTAAATCTAGAACATATGCTATATGTTCTTGGTTTAGGATAAGCTTCAGATTTCTGAGCCAATCAGAAAGATTAGGTCCTGTCAACCTATTATGATTAAGTATGCCGGCAAGGATATTGGATAGTGGTGGTTGTTGTGTGCTCATTATTATCAGAATATAAACTGCAGAAAATAACAAGATTAATTAGTAAATGTATCAAGTAATTAACCAAAATAATTATGGTCTTTTAATCAAATTAGTCCTCCCACTAACTTGGCATAGGAAACAGAAATCCTAGTTGGATGGATTTCTAGTGGGTGATTGAATTCTTATAGTCTTAATGATCATCCTCAAGCGCCTCCATTATTGGGATCACAATAAACTATAAGTAAGCAACTTTTTGCCCATCACATCTCATATGAGGTTCAATCATTTATTTGGCCCTTAATGCTCAAAACCTTAGGCACATCCATTATTGGTTTTTTTTGCATTATTTAAGTTGATCCCATTGAGCCAGCAAGCATGTAAATTAACTTTAATGGCCTCAAGCACATCCATTATTGGCCACCAAGCATTCACATACTTACAACATCTCATGTTTAATAATTACTCTTTAGAAAATCTCTTAAGACAAATGCATTATTCCCATGTTTCCATAGCCAATAATATAATTGCTTAAAATTCCTTAAAGTAATTGCCTCAATGGAGGGCCATGATATAATTACCATAATTATACTATTACCAACTTAATCATTTGTTTGGAAGATTTTGTGGTCGGCTTAATTACTATTATGGTCTCACTTTGCACATTATCCGGTTGGCATGCATATATCACATATTTGCATACTTTCATACACATCTCATGCATACGTGGACAATTAAACAATATGGCATGATCATAGACTTTCTAAGGGATTCAATTCTGAGCCACCAAGAATTGAATTAAGGCATTCCTAGGTGTATTTCATTCATTCTATTACAAGAGATGCTGAAGGAGTACATAACCAATATCTTAATCTTGATCTCCTCTCACTGGTCCCACTAATGCTCTTGACCTCCTTGTCCTTCTTGCAATTCATTTACATTGTAACCCTTGGCATACCAAGGTGAATTTATAAGAAATTAGACTTTAAAGTCCTTAAATAAATGAAATTACTTCCTAAGTAACATAACACTTATATTACATGCCACTATGAATAAAATTAATTATTACATCCCAAAGAAAATTAAAAGAAATAAATCCAATCACATTGGTCTTTTATTGTCCATGATCATCCATCATGCATATTGACATTTAAAAATTAAATATAAATATACATGTTAAATTAATCTTAAATTTAGGAACCCTTCCCAAATTTAATTTTTTATGAAAATAATTTTCAAAATTGTTTGTATGATTGAAAATCCTAATTAAACCATTTAATTAGGTCTAGGCTTAATTTGGATCCCTAATTATACAACAATTGCATAAAAGGCCCAAAACTTAGCCAAAACATGCCCCCTATTATGAAAAACAAGCCCTAACTTAAACACACAGCCTGTGTAACACCTTACAAGGCCTGAGGCACGAAGCGACATGGCTTAGGCCGTGTATAAGCAAAACCACACTGGCTGGAGTGCGAAATTCACACAGGCCGTGTTTCGTGTCTCTATCTGGCAGAGAGAAACACGGGCTGAAGCACGAGAAAACACGGGCCGTGTAACACTACACGCCCGCACCCTTCCAGTAAGCCCAGAAAAACATGGCCCGTGGCCTAGGACATGCCCAGGCCATGTTTCTTGCAACAGTGAGGTTTTTCTAGGGTTTTTCATTTCAAACCAAGTTCAACTTGCACCCAAACCTTATCCAATCACACAATTGTGTCCAAAATCAATCCTAATGGGAAATATAGTGGCTTTGATACCAATTGAAGGTAAGAAAGCGTAGATTTAAGGCCATTTATAAGTTGGAATTCAAAAATTCATCTAGGATTACATGCTAGCATAGCAAATTAATTATGCACCTAGCCAACCTCTAGTGCCCATGGGCATGCTAAAACACACTTTTAGCATACATAAAAAGTTCATTTGCCATTAAAGATTGGTATTTAGCATTTAATCTTATTAAACTCTAGCTAAAGAAGGGATTGAATTCAACTAACCTCCAAGGGGCTAAATCAAACTTTCTTACCCCCTTTAAGTGCTCCTAGGGCTCCAAGTGTTGCCCCTCTAGCTTGTCCATCATAAGCACACCAAGACACCCTTTTGCAATCCCAAATTGTTCCTTTAATAGCTTGCCAACCACTTAGAAAGAGATGGGTTTGCTTTAAATGAGGGTTAATGGATGTAAGAGACTAGAAACCTTTTCTATCAATTTTATTCAAGAAGAAAACCAAGCTTTTCTTCTAGAATTAATGGAAAATTAAAGAAGAAGGGGATAGAGAGCCACTTGTGCCGTCCAACAAGAAGAGAGGAAGAAGAAGATTGCTTCTTCTTCTTGTCTTGCATTTATATACATAAGACAAAGTATATAAATGTAGTGCCATTTGTCAATGCATGATTCAATCTTGCTTTATACTTGCCTTAATCTCATCAAGACAAGTGTCAAGCTTTAATTAAATCATCAAAAGGTAGTCTTCCATCACATGAAAATGAATGGCACATCTTAATCAATGCCACGTGTCACCATCTCATGGTGCCACCATGTGCAAAATTATCATTTTGCCCTTGTTTGCAATTTTGAGTTCTCAATCCAAAATTGTAATTTCTCCATCAAATTGATTTATATCACATATTAATTAATTAATTAATTAATCTCCATTAATTAATTCCTCTATTTCATTTATATCATACATCCAATATCCCAGATTTGGTTTCAAGTCATGCTAGGGACTTTGTAATCTTATTGCAAACCAAACCTAATTAATTAATTAATTAAACTCTTTAATTAATCAAATAAATCATAATTTACTTGGTTATTTACTTGTGTAAGTGTGTGACTTACTAGGCTCATTACTAGTTAGCAATAAAAAATGATATTAACTCTTAATATCATTAGAACTCTTTCTTACCGTGAATGATTTCCCTAAATCATTTTAGGCAATTCATAGACCATGGTTGATACCTAGCATAGCACGCTATGGCCACCCAATTAGCAATATGGAATACCTTAAATATGAACATTTAATCATATGTTACCATGCATTAAGATCTCTTCGTTACAAAATTCCAATTCTAGCTGGAGTCATGGTTAATGTCAAACTCCATTTGCTATGAATGTTATATTCTCTTTTAATTCTAATTCTTGATTTGTCAGACTTTCTTGTCAAAAACTCCTTTCTGGCTAAGTCTATTTGTCTTGGCCAGGAACTTAAATTATCAAGAACAATTAAATGAACATAGGATTTCATCCCTATTTACTTAGGGTAACGGATCCCATTTTAATCAGCTCCTATCTCCATATATATAAGTAGTACCAAACTCAAATCACTTATATACAAGATAACTGTGTTATCTTAGGTCTAAAGATTATATGCACTGATATGATATATGACAATGCATTGACAAGAGTAAACTCCACGTACTTGTCATAAACGTTACTAGTTCGGCCTACTTATCATATATAAGTGTCTTTCATGTTTGTCATCTGGCATGAGACTCACCACTCCAACTTATTAATATCTCAAATTAATACTTTGGAGACAAACATAATTACAATCTTTCTGGATAAGTCATGTCCTTTGTGAAGTATCCTCGATTGTGAACCAATTTATGATATTTTGTGTGACACCCCTTACCCGTCTACAGTATGTCCGAGTAAGCTATATCACACGGTGTACCGAAACACTTTATTTTATCTTAATTAATTTTCATCATAATTTTGAATATAACTTGTGAAATATAATCTATTTAAGTCATTTGTTGAAATTTTAATTTATTTGAGGTTCCGAAAATTTTATAGAAAATCCGGCAGAGTACCGGCTAAAAATGGAGAAAACAGTTCTTCGGAACCTATGAAAAACACTTCCTATAATCATATTCAATCATTTCAAACTCCCATATCAAAATCTCAATATTTTTCAATTTCATTTCTCAATCATTCATCTCATGTGATAATCATGTACAAGTCACAGATAGATATTCACTTTTCTATTCACAAACGCAATTCTCATTATTTACATGAACATCAAAATACATTACATAAGTCTAATTACATATGAGGAAATAAAAGTTAATTACAAAATACCAAAATGAAACCTAGTGTCCTACCAATGCACTGTGGATGGGCAGGTGACACGGACACTATGCAGAGCTGTAGGAGGTCTCACCCAGTCTGCGGTCTATTGGGCTCTCGGTCAGTATCTCCAGAAACTACGTGTGGCAAAAGCAACGGGCTAAGCAATAATGCTTAGTAGAGCAATAATAAAATAAAAGGAAATAACAAAAATAAATATGCATTGAATGTATTGATGTTTTACTTGTTTTGTACTCGTTATAATCATTTATTTCGTTAATTTTGTCCACTTTCATTCTTTTGGTTGCCCAAGTAACCTATACTGAACGACTGGACAGGATAAACGGGTAAACTGGCACTGGGTATCAAGTACCTCAGGCCGTCACACCATCGGTCACATATGTATCTCTCGGTACAAATGTAACAATGTAACAAGTCAGAATAATATGAGGCACGAGGCCAAGTCTCAATACAATGTCAAAATGGCTAAAAGCCATAAAATCATAGAATGGCATAATGCCATGTGCAGTACCGCTAACTGAACCCTATTGGCATGCCAAACTATCCAAACCAATCTTGTTAGGTATACTAAGGCATTTGATACTTTAGAATTCTTCAATTTTTGAATTTCAAGTTTTGATGTTACTATTCACTTCATTAGTCAACAAAAATGTTGACTTTTGCATAGAAAATAGGTACATTGGTTTTGACACTCCCAACATACCACATTTTGCATTCAAAACTTGTTGGCATTAATCACCAATACCATTTCTAAGCTTAAACTAAGGGAGCAAAATTTTTTAGTTTTCATACCTAAACTTTACTATTCCATTAGTTGCTGTTGCAGTGAGAATTTGAGAAAATGACAAACATGAAAGTTGTTCCTTATTTTGTCTAGTTGAATTTCTTTTTTTGAATCACTCCATTTCGAGTTTTATAGCTCCAGTTATGGTCCAAAAACCACAGCTGGCAGGATTGAAAAATTGCAGAATTGACCATATCTACAGTGCAGTGAACAGTGACTGCAACTGCCTTGTTGGATAGGTTCTGGTCATAAATTGGGGTAGGTTTCTTCATGAAAGTTGTTTTTCTATATCTTAACTTATTGCTGTAAAAATTTCAGGTCAAATGGGCCATTCTACAATGAGTTATGGCCAAATGAACAATTACTGTTCATTTGGTCATTCTGCAGAATCTGGTTACAGGACATCCGGATTGGGGCCAGTTTTTGGTCCACTTGCTTTGATCTTTTGGGCATGATTTCTTCACCAAAATTGTGCCATTATGTGTCTAGTTTCATGTCCAATTGGCCAAACACCAATTGAACCTACACAGCCAGAATTATGGCAGTCCAAACAGGCTGGACTCACAGCCTCACCTGCTGCTCTCACTAGGCAGCCTACCAAATCAATTTGTAACACTATACTTCACTCCAAATTATGGTCAACTTACCTCAAATGGTCACTAATTGACCCTTAAGATGTTCATTCACCATTACATAAGTGAAACTCAAATTTCCCTCAAAAACCTAATTCCTAAGTTCTCAAATCTTACAATATACATGCCATTAAGGTTTTTAATTCACTTATACACATCAAAGAACATCCATAGATTTTAATTCCATTCAAGCCATCAACCTCAAGAAAGTTCACGGCTGCCGAAAATTGAAGATACTCTAACATGCATAATTTACTTCAAATTTTTATAATTTCTTAACTTAAATTTATGTTCTAACAAAATTAAAAAGAGTTAGAGGGAAAATATAGCACTAACCTCACTTAAGAGCTTTTCAAGAGCTTTAATTCTTCACCTTTTCTCTTTATTTTTGCTGCCTAAGGGTTATGCAAGGTGCAAGGATGAGTTTTAGTGAAAGAAGTAGGAGGGTTTATGGTGAAATGAGGAGAGAAATGAAGCTTTGGTTGAAAATCAATGGAGGGAGAGGGGAGGAGGGTTTCGGCTGGTTTGGTTCTAAGGAGGAAGATGATTTTTTTTTCTTCACAATTCTCATTAACTTACATTTCTTTTTACTTTTGTTTTCTTATTTTCATTTCTCTTTTTTTTTTTTTTTATAAATTTTTCATCAATATTAATTCACATTTTATGTCATAATAATTATTTACTCAACTGGACAAGTCGGCTAAAAAATCGCCTCTGAAGGCAAAATGACCAAAATGCCCTCCGTTTGGCTTAACGGGTCAAAATTGTCTGTACCGATTGAAAAAATTTTCTAAATATTTTCTTGGCATTCTAATGTCATAGGAACCTCAATAACCCTTCTCTAGAGTCCCAAAAATTATTTTATAAATTTTCTCTTGGATCTAGGGCTCCTAGTTGCGAGAACCGCAACTTCCCTCTGGGTTACCCATCGCTAGGGCACCGGCTCATTTAACTTGGTTGTATTTTATTTCTAAATTTTTTTCTAAATTTTTCTTATTAATATTTGAGTTATTTATGGTTCCTCACTTTAGTTTAAATATTTTTTCGACGTTTCTAGTCAGGACCGACACCGGCCACCGAATAAAGAGAATGTACGGAGTTGCGACAGGGAGGGTGTTACAACTCTTCCCCTCTAATTTAAATTTCGTCCTCGAAATTTACCTGATGCAAACAGTTGAGGGAACTGTTGCCTCATCGTCTTTTTACTTTTGTTTTCTTATTTTCATTTCTCTTTTTTTTTTTTTTTTTTTATAAATTTTTCATCAATATTAATTCACATTTTATGTCATAATAATTATTTACTCAACTGGACAAGTCGGCCAAAAAATCGCCTCTGAAGGCGAAATGACCAAAATGCCCTCCGTTTGGCTTAACGGGTCAAAATTGTCTGTACCGATTGAAAAAATTTTCTAAATATTTTCTTCGTATTCTAATGCCATAGGAACCTCAATAACCCTTCTATGGAGTCCCAAAAATTATTTTATAAATTTTCTCTCGGATCTAGGGCTCCTGGTTGCGAGAACCGCAACTTCCCTCTGGGTTACCCATCGCTAGGGCACCGGCTCATTTAACTTGGTTGTATTTTATTTCTAAAATTTTTTCTAAATTTTTTTTATTAATATTTGAGTTATTTATGGTTCCTCACTTTAGTTTAAATATTTTTCCGGACGTTCTAGCTGTCCGGACCGACACCGGTCACCGGAACAGTAGAATGTACGGAGTTGCGACAGGGAGGGTGTTACAACTCTTCCCCTCTAATTTAAATTTCGTCCTCGAAATTTGCCTGATGCAAACAGTTGAGGGAACTGTTGTCTCATCGTCTTTTTACTTTTGTTTTCTTATTTTCATTTCTCTTTTTTTTTTTATAAATTTTTCATCAATATTAATTCACATTTTATGTCATAATAATTATTTACTCAACTGGACAAGTCGGCCAAAAAATCGCCTCTGAAGGCGAAATGATCAAAATGCCCTTCGTTTGGCTTAACGGGTCAAAATTGTCTGTACCGATTGAAAAAATTTTCTAAATATTTTCTTGGCATTCTAATGCCATAGGAACCTCAATAACCCTTCTCTGGAGTCCCAAAAATTATTTTATAAATTTTCTCTTGGATCTAGGGCTCCTAGTTGCGAGAACCGCAACTTCCCTCTAGGTTACCCATCGCTAGGGCACCGGCTCATTTAACTTGGTTTTATTTTATTTCCAAAATTTTTTCTAAATTTTTCTTATTAATATTTGAGTTATTTATGGTTCCTCACTTTAGTTTAAATATTTTTCCGGATGTTCTAGCTGTCCGGACCAACACCGGTCACCGGAACAGTAGAATGTACGGAGTTGCGACAGGGAGGGTGTTACAACTCTTCCCCTCTAATTTAAATTTCGTCCTCGAAATTTACCTGATGCAAATAGTTGAGGGAACTGTTGCCTCATCGTCTCTTCACTTTCCCAAGTTGCCTCCTCGGTGTTGTGGTGCCTCCAAAGCACTTTCACCAGTGGAATCCGCTTATTCCTCAATTCTTTCACTTCCCGAGCCAGAATCCGTATGGGTTCTTCTTCATATGTCAAATCCGGTTGTACTTCAATTTCTTCCATGGAGATGACATGTGAAGGATCTGAGCGGTATCTTCTTAGCATAGACACGTGGAACACATTGTGGAGCTTGTCCAACTCTGGTGGTAAAGCTAGCCTATAGGCCACTGGACCCACACGTTCAATGACTTCATATGGGCCAATGATCCTAGGGCTTAACTTACCTTTTCTTCCAAACCTCAGTACTTTTTTCCATGGTGACACCTTGAGGAACACTTTGTCGCCAACCACATATTCTATTTCTTTTCTCTTTAGGTCGGCATAAGATTTCTGTCTGTCTGAGGCAACCTTCAGATTAGCTTTGATTAGTTTTACTTTCTCCTCAGTCTGCTTTACCAGGTCTGGCCCTACCAGTTTGTCTTCGCCCAATTCAGTCCAGCACACTGGAGTTCTACATTTCCTCCCATACAGTGCTTCATATGGGGCCATTTGGATACTAGCTTGGTAGCTATTGTTGTATGCAAATTCTGCCAGTGGGAGGTATCTATCCCAACTTCCTTCAAACTCAATGACACAACTCCTCAGCATATCCTCAAGGACCTGACATATATTTCATGTTATTGTTATCATTTTAGTTCAATAGTTGTATTAATTCAATTGGTTTAATTGTTTACTTGGATTACTCTTTCTAATTGCCCATCCGTCTGAGGATGGAAGGCTGTGCTGAAGTGGAGTTGTATACCCAAGGACTCATGCAACGTCTTCCAAAATCTCAATGTAAACCTTGGGTCTCGATCAGATATGATGGAAAGTGGAATTCCATGCAGTCTAACTATCTCACTGATATACAATTCTGCTAACTTCTCCAGTGAGTAGTCAGTCCTAACTGGTAGAAAGTGTGCTGACTTTGTCAATCTATCAACTATCACCCATACTGCATCATGTTTCTTCTGGGTGAGAGGTAGACCACTTACAAAATCTATGGTGACCCGATCCCATTTCCATTCAGGTATGCGTATAGGCTGTAGCAAACCTGATGGAACTTGATGTTCTGCCTTGACTTGCTGACATGTCAAGCATTTAGTCACATAGTCAGCTATGTTCTTCTTCATACTAGGCCACCAATATCAAGCTTGGATCATGATACATCTTTGTACTTCCAGGTGCATAGCATATACACCGTGTGTGCCTCTTTTAGAATATCGCCTTCAATTCCCCATCATCTGGTACACACAGTCTTCCTTTGTAGTACAGACACCCATCTGCTTTCACCTCATAGTCAGTTGCTTTTCCCTCTGAGATTTTTCTCATAATAGCCATTAACTTTTCATCTGCCATTTGCCCATCTAAAATCTGCTGTAGCAAGTTTGGCCTCACTTGCAACTCAGCCAAAATAGCTCCATCTCGAACCAAAGATAGACGGGCATTCAATGATCTCAAAGCTGTGATGGACTTTCTGCTCAAAGCATCAGCAACTACATTTGCCTTCCCAGGATGGTAGTCAATTACACAATCATAGTCCTTCAGGAACTCAATCCATCGTCTCTATCTAAGGTTGAGCTCCTTCTGGGTTGGCAAGTATTTCAGGCTTTTGTGGTCCGTGTAAATGTAGCACTTTTCACCATATAAGTAATGCCTCCATATCTTCAGTGCGAAGATAATTGCTACAAGCTCTAAATCATGGGTAGGGTAATTCTGTTCATGTAGCCTGCCTGGAAGCATAAGCGACCACCTTCCCCTCTTGCATTAATACACACCCTAACCCGTTATGAGAGGCATCACTGTAGACCACAAAGTCCTTTCTCGACACCGGTCAGTGCACACCGTGCCTCACAACATAGCCTTTAACTTCTCAAAACTGGTCTGACACTTATCATTCTAGTCAAATCTGACGTTCTTGTGTAACAACTTGGTCATTGGAGCAGCTATTAAGGAAAATCCTTTCACAAATCTCCTGTAATACCCAGCTAGCCCCAAGAAGCTTCTGACTTCAGTTGTATTCTTGGGAGGTTTCCATTCCATCACTGCTTCAATTTTCTTGGGATCCACCCTAATCCCATCAGCTGACACTATGTGTCCAAGGAATGCAATCTCATTCAACCAAAAGTCACACTTGGACAACTTAGCATACAGCTTCTTTTCTCTCAGGGTTTGCAGAACAATCCTCAAATGTTCATCATGTTCTTCCCTGGTCTTGGAATACACCAAAATATCATCAATAAAGACCACTACGAACCGATCTAGGTATGGATGGAAGATACGGTTCATAAGGTCCATGAATGCCGCTGGTGCATTTGTTAGGCCAAAGGGCATCACTAGAAACTCATAATGCCCATATTGGGTCGTGAATGCAGTCTTTGGCACATCTGCATCCTTCACCCTCAACTGATGATACCCTGATCTGAGATCAATCTTAGAAAATACTCCTGCTCCCTTCAACTGATCAAACAGATCATCAATTCTAGGTAACGTATATTTGTTCTTCACAGTCACTTTATTCAACTGCCGGTAATCGATGCATAGCCTTAAAGTCCCATCCTTCTTTTTCACAAACAGCACTGGAGCTCCCCATGGTGACACACTGGGGCGTATGAACCCCTTATCAAGCAACTCTTGCAATCGAAGTTTTCAACTCCCTCAATTCATGGGTGCCATCCTATAAGGAGCAATGGAAATGGGTGTCAGATCTTACAGTTGTCTCAATAGCAAATTCAACTTCCTTTCTCGTGGCAAACTGTGCAATTCTTCAGGAAATACCTCTGGGAAGTCTCTTACTATGGGTATATCACTCAGGTTTGGCTTAGCCTGCCTAGTATCTACCACATGTGCTAGGTAGGCTTCACAGCCTTTTCTCATAATTCTTCTTACAACTGTGGCTGAGATAACGTTGGACAAGAAATCTGTCCTTTCCCCCACAACTGTGATCTCATTACCCCCAGGAGTTTTCAAAGAGATTCTCTTCAATTTGCAATCAACTATTGCCTGATGACGTGACAACCAGTCCATTCCCAAAATCATGTTAAACTCGTGGAAGGGCAACTCAATCAGGTCTGCCAAGAATTCATACCCCTGAATCCTTAACGGGCAAACCTTGTATACTTTGTTCACCACTACACTGTGGCCCAATGGATTAGTGACCATAATGTCTTGGTCACTCTCCCCTACTAGTATCCCCCTTTTTATGGGTAGGTTGATGCAGATGTACGAATGAGTGGATCCTAGATCCACCAATGCATGCACAGATGTATTGTAGAGGGAGAACGTACCCCTGATGACGTCCGGGGCATCTTGCTCCTCCTGAGCTCTAATGGCATAGGCTCTAGCAGGTGGTCTGTTATCAGGCCTCTCTGCTGGCTCAGATGCAGGCCTCTGTGATGGTCCCACTGTGTTAGATTTGCCAGATTTCCTACCCCTTTATGGTGCAGGAGCAGGTCTGTCTGCTTGCATTGGAGCAGCTATAGTGGTTTTGCGTGGACAGTTCTTCAACTGGTGCTCTGTTGTTCCACACCTTAAGCAGGCACCAGTCACTCTCCAACACTCCCCCTTGTGCCACTTCAGGCAATGTGGACATGCAGAAGATGCTGGGGCTGGTCCCCTGAACCCCATCCCTGGAGAGCTGCCCACTGATGGTGTGGACTGACCTCTCCTAGGGGTAAACTGTGGCCTGGGCCCCTGAGACTGACCCTGACCTTGTGGTTGACCTAAACTCTGTGCAGGTGGACCCTTGAATTTCTTCCCAAATGCAGAAGATGAACTAGACTGACTTGGGCCTCTCTTCTGCTGTCTCTCTCTTCTGGTCTGCTCACTTATTCTAACCTTTTCAACCTTTATTGCAGCTTCCACTAACTTGGTGAAGTCTGTGATTCCCAAGGCAGTGATCATGATCTTTATATTGTCATTTAATCCTTCTTCAAATATCTTACAGCTTTCGGCCTCATTAGGGACTATCTCCCTTCCATAACGGCTCAATCTGACGAATTCCTTCTCATACTCGGCCACTGACAGCTGTCTCTGCCTCAGATTAATGAACTCTCTTCTTCTCTCTTCCAGGTATACACTACCCACATATTTCTTCTTAAATTCGGAGAGAAAGAAGTCCCAAGTTACTATTTCGGTCAGACTTCATCGGACACAGTATCCCACCATTCATATGCATCATCTTGTAACAGAGATATGGCAGCTTCCAAGTTTTGCTCTGGAGTGCAGTGGAGTTGTTTTAAAACTCTGCCTGTTTTGTTCAACCAATTTTCAGCTGCAACAGAATCATCTTCTCTCTTGCCAAAGAAGTCCACTGCTCTAAACTTTCTCAATTTTTCCAGATGTGATTTTGGTTGTGGAGGTGGTGGTGGTGGTGGCATTACCCCAGCCATTTGTTTGAAAAATTCGACCATTTGCTGGAACATGGCCTGTGGAGGCCGAAAGGTGCTCTGCTTGAGTCAAGCGAGGTGTTCTCCCATACCCCAGCCTCACCGCTGCAGTGGAGCATGACTCTCCACTTCCTCCTCAACTGCCCTCTGAGATGTAGGGTCCATATCCTATTCAAAATAAGAAAGACAAACAGATCTGCATTAGTGTCACCTCGACTCTTACAAATGCAATGCATGGTATGGACTCAATCTAGGCCCAGAAACGCCTAAACCGTGCTCTGATACCACTAAATGTGACACCCCTTACCCGTCTACAGTATGTCCGAGTAAGCTATGTCACACGGTGTACCGGAACACTCTATTTTATCTTAATTAATTTTCATCATAATTTTGAATATAACTTGTGAAATATAATCTATTTAAGTTATTTGTTGAAATTTTAATTTATTTGAGGTTCCGAAAATTTTATAGAAAATCCGGCAAAGTACCGGCTAAAAATGGAGAAAACAGTTCTTCGAAACCTGTGAAAAACACTTCCTATAATCATATTCAATCGTTTCAAACTCCCATATCAAAATCTCAATATTTTTTAATTTCATTTCTCAATCATTCATCTCATGTGATAATCATGTACAAGTCACAGATAGATATTCACTTTTCTATTCACAAACACAATTCTCATTATTTACATGAACATCAAAATACATTACATAAGTTCAATTACATATGAGGAAATAAAAGTTAGTTACAAAATACCAAAATAAAACCTAGTGTCCTACCAATGCACTGTGGATGGGGAGGTGACACGGACACTATGCAGAGCTGCAGGAGGTCTCACCCAGTCTGCGGTCTACTGGGCTCTCGGTCAGTATCTCCAGAACCTACGCGTGGCAAAAGCAACGCGCTAAGCAATAATGCTTAATGGTGCAATAATAAAATAAAAGAAAATAACAGAAATAAATATGCATTGAATGTATCGATGTTTTACTTGTTTTGTACTCGTTATAATCATTTATTTCGTTAATTTTATCCACTTTCATTCTTTTGGTTGCCCAAGTAACCTATACTGAACGACTGGACTGGATAAACGGGTAAACTGGCACTGGGTATCAAGTACCTCGGGCCGTCATACCATCGGTCACATATGTATCTCCCGGTGTACAAATGTAATGCCTAACAAGTCAGAATAATATGAGGCGCGAGGCCAAGTCTCAACAGAATGTCAAAATGGCTAAAAGCTATAAAATCACAGAATGGCATAATGCCATGTGCAATACTGCTAACTGAACCCTATTGGCATGCCAAACTATCCAAACCAATCTTGTTAGGTATACTAGGGCATTTGATACTTTAGAATTCTTCAATTTTTGAATTTCAAGTTTTGATGTTACTATTCACTTCATTAGTCAACAAAAATGTTGACTTTTGCATAGAAAATAGGTACATTGGTTTTGACACTCCCAACATACCACATTTTGCATTCAAAACTTGTTGGCATTAATCACCAATACCATTTCTAAGCTTAAACTAAGGGAGCAAAATTTTTCAGTTTTCATACCTAAATTTTACTGTTCCATTAGTTGCTGTTGCAGTGAGAATTTGAGAAAATGACAAACATGAAAGTTGTTCCTTATTTTGTCTATTTGAATTTCTTTTTTTGAATCACTCCATTTGGAGTTTTGTAACTCCAGTTATGGTCCAAAAACCACAGCTGGCCGGATTGAAAAATTGCAGAATTGACCATATCTACAAGCAAAGGAACAAGAATCGCAACTGCCTTGTTGGATAGGTTATGGTCATAATTTGGGGTAGGTTTCTTCATGAAAGTTGTTTTTCTATATCGTAACTTGTTACTGTAAATATTTCAGGTCAAATGGGCCATTCTACAATGAGTTATGGCCAAATGAACAATTACTGTTCATTTGGTCATTCTGCAGAATCTGGTTGCAGGACATTCGGATTGGGGCCAGTTTTTGGTCCACTTGCTTTGGTCTTTTGGGCATGGTTTCTTCACCAAAATTGTGCCATTATGTGTCTAGTTTCATGTCCAATTGGCCAAACACCAATTGAACCTACACAGCCAGAGTTATGGCAGTCCAAACAGGCTGGACTCACAGCCTCACCTGCTGCTCTCACTAGGTAGCCTACCAAATCAATTTGTAACACTATACTTCACTCCAAATTATGGTCAACTTACCTCAAATGGTCACTAATTGACCCTTAAGATGTTCATTCACCATTACATAAGTGAAACTCAAATTTCCCTCAAAATCCTAATTCCTAAGTTCTCAAATCTTACAATATACATGCCATTAAGGTTTTTAATTCACCTATACACATCAAGGAACATCCATAGATTTTAATTCCATTCAAGCCATCAACCTCAAGAAAGTTCATGGCTGCCGAAAATTGAAGATACTCTAACATGCATAATTTACTTCAAATTTTTATAATTTCTTAACTTAAATTTATGTTCTAACAAAATTAAAAAGAGTGAGAGGGAAAATATAGCACTAACCTCACTTAAGAGCTTTTCAAGAGCTTTAATTCTTCACCTTTTCTCTTTATTTTTGCTGCCTAAGGGTTATGCAAGGTGCAAGAATGAGTTTTAGTGAAAGAAGTAGGAGGGTTTATGGTGAAATGAGGAGAGAAATGAAGCTTTGGTTGAAAATCAATGGAGGGAGAGGGGAGGAGGGTTTCGGCTGGTTTGGTTCTAAGGAGGAAGATGATTTTTTTTTCTTTTATTTTCAGCCTCTTTTATTTGTTTTATATGTATTTGTTGTATGGTTATTGGTGGACAATTTTAAATGACATCATTATGATGTCACAATTCTCATTAACTTACATTTCTTTTTACTTTTGTTTTCTTATTTTCATTTCTCTTTTTTTTTTATAAATTTTTCATCAATATTAATTCATATTTTATGTCATAATAATTATTTACTCAACTGGACAAGTCGGCCAAAAATCGCCTCTGAAGGCGAAATGACCAAAATGCCCTCTGTTTGGCTTAACGGATCAAAATTGTCTGTACCGATTGAAAAATTTTTATAAATATTTTCTTGGCATTCTAATGCCATAGGAACCTCAATAACCCTTCTCTGGAGTCTCAAAAATTATTTTATAAATTTTCTCTCGGATCTAGGGCTCCTAGTTGCGAGAACCGCAACTTCCCTCTAGGTTACCCATCGCTTAGGCACCGGCTCATTTAACTTGGTTGTATTTTATTTCTAAAATTATTTCTAAATTTTTCTTATTAATATTTGAGTTATTTATGGTTCCTCACTTTAGTTTAAATATTTTTCCGGACGTTCTAGCTGTCCGGACCGACACTGGTCACCGGAACAGTAGCATGTACGGAGTTACGACAGGGAGGGTGTTACATTTTGTACCAGAAATAATGTCACTCATATTCTTAACAACTTAAAAATAGAATTTCTAATAAAACATCAATAGACCTTTTTAATTACACATAAATAAATTATGTAAACAGAAAAGTGTAGTTATATTTTATTAATAAATATATGTACAAGATACATACAAAATGATATGCTCTAGGGCATACTACTAACAAAGTCACCCCTCTAAAACCCTGAATAAAGAAATATTTATAGGGAAGCAAGAGATAACCTAAAACCTATCCTAATCTAAAAGAAATTTTAATTGAAAAATAAATAGAAAAACAATTAAAAGGGATAATTATCTCTTGATAATTTCTGATGATGAAGAGATAATTATCCCTTTTAATTGTTTTATTATTATTTATCTTAATTTAAAAATTAAAAAAAATTATTTAGTTAAAAGGTTTTGAAGTAATTAAACCCAAATAGCCTCCAAAGCCCATGTTTCTTTGTTTTATGAGGTTTAGTGGGCTTGGTTATTTAATTTAGCTAATTTAATTTTTTTTTAGGCTCACTTGAAGTCTTGAAAATATTAAATTATTTTTAATTAAATAACATAGGCTTTTAGACCTTTTTAAGGCCCAAAAACCTTTTATTTTTCTAAAATAAAATTAAATTCTTAAAAAAGAATTGAACTAACTAAAATTAAATTAGTCAACCAAAATGTGTTACTTACTAAAATGACATTATTTTCTTTTATTAATTTTGTAGTCATTCTATAATATCCAATATGTTTTAAGATCTTTACCATCATGTGATACTTTTATTATAAGGCTCTTCGCTGTCTCTACAAATCATGCATTCAAGAGGGTAAAAACTATATGTCTATAGTAATCTCTGCATTAACATTTCAAGGATAATAGTTGATTGAATTTTCCTTGAACTCTTAAAATATGAATTTTCAAATAAAATGATATACATGTAAAAGAGTAGAATTCAACTAAGATTACCTCTTTTAAATTGGTGATAGTCATATGTTTCCTATGACTTTCTTAATCTTCTCACCTGACAAGGGAGATCAATATAAAGATACTCAACAGATACTTTACCTTTCTTTGCAAGATTTCTCACATGATTGTATCTCATTGCAATATGTTTACTATTACCAAACATCTTTTTATTGTTTGTATTTTGAATTATAACTTAGTTATCATAATAAAAAGTAATAGGTCATTTAGGAACATTGTTAAATAGAATACACCTTATAAATCTTTTAATCCATAAAATATCTTTACTAGCAATAGACATAGCAATAAATTCAAATTCCATATATTATAGTGCAGCACAGGATTGTTTCTTGGATGACCATGCACTATAGCTCCATCTATAGCAAATAACCAGCCACTAGTAGACTTAGAATTTCTTATGTCAGAAGTGTTAGTAGTATGCCCTAGAGCATATCATTTTTGTATGTATCTTGTATATACCTTATTAATAAAAGGTAATTTTACTTTTCTATTTACATAATCCATTTATGTATAATTAAAAAGGTCCATTGATATTTTGTTAGAAATTCTATTCTTAAGTTATTAAGAATATTAGTGACAGTATTTCTAGCACAAAGTATCATAAATTGGTTCACAATCGATGATACTTCACAAAGGACATGACTTATCCAGAAAGATTATAATCATATTTGTTCCTAAAGTATTAATATGAGATATAAATAAGTTGGAGTGGTGAGTCTCATGCCACATAACAAACATGATAGGCACTTATATATGATAAGTAGGCTGAACCAGTTATGCTTATGACAAGCACATAGAGTTTACTCTTGTCAATGCATTGTTATACATCATATCAGTGCATATAATCTTTAGACCTAAAATAACACAATTATCTTGTATATAAGTGGTTTGAGTTTGATACTGCTTTCATACTCGTACTGTGTATGGGTATATGGGCATGTGTTGGCTCCTACTAGTTATATATGGAGATAGGTGTTGATCAAGATGGAGTCCGTTACCCTAAGTAAATAGGGATGAAATCCTATGTTCATTTAATTATTCTTGATGATTTAAGTTCCTGGCTAGGAAAGATAGATTTAGTCAGGAAAGAGTTTATAAAAATCTAATTAATCTAGAATTGGAATTAAAAGAGAATATAATGTTCATAGCGAATGGAGTTTGACATTAACCATGACTCCAGCTGGAATTAGGATTTTGTAACAGAGAGATTCTAGTGCATGGTAACATATGATTAAAGGTTCATTTAAGGTATTCCTGATTACTGATTGGGTGGCCATGGCATGCTATACTAGGTGTCAACTATGGTCTATGATATGCCTGAAATGATTTAGAGAAATTATTTAAGGTAACAAATAGTTCTAATGATATTATGGGATAATATCATTTATCATTGCCAATAAGTAATGAGCTTAGTAAGTTACACATCTACACAAGTTAATCATCAAATAAAATGTGATTTAATTGATTAATTAAAGAGTTTAATTAATTAATTAAATATGTTTGGTTTGTAATAAGATTGCAAAGTCCCTAACATGACTTCAAACCAAATCTAGGTTATTGGATGTATAGCATAAATTAAATTTATATTTAATTGTTTAAATATGAATTTAATTATGAAACATTAATTAATGAAGATTAATTAATCAATTAATTTATATTTGATATAAATTAATTTGAAGAGGAGAAATTACAATTTTGGGTTAAGAACTCAAATTAAAAAGTAAGGGTAAATTGGTCTTTTCACATGTTGACATGTGGCACCATGAGATGGTGACACATGGCACCATACAAGCTTGCCACTTGTCTTCCTATGATGGAAGACCACCTTTTATGATTTAAATGGAGCTTGACACTTGGCTCCATAAGATGAAGTCAACCAAAAAGCAAGATGGGATCTTGTGGTGATATATATTTAATTGTTTAAATATGAATTTAATTATGAAACATTAATTAATGAAGATTAATTAATCAATTAATTTATATTTGATATAAATTAATTTGAAGAGGAGAAATTACAATTTTGGGTTAAGAACTCAAATTAAAAAGTAAGGGTAAATTGGTCTTTTCACATGTTGACATGTGGCACCATGAGATGGTGACACATGGCACCATACAAGCTTGCCACTTGTCTTCCTATGATGGAAGACCACCTTTTATGATTTAAATGGAGCTTGACACTTGGCTCCATAAGATGAAGTCAACCAAAAAGCAAGATGGGATCTTGTGGTGATATGTGGCAAGAGTAAGTGAATGTTGACTTTAGTAAAAAAGGCAAAAGGAAGAAAGAGAAAACAAATTTTCTCCTTCCTTTTCTTCATTTGGATGGCAACTTGGGAGTCCATCTCCTCTCTTCTTTTCTCACTTGATTCAAAGAAAAATCACTTGTTTTCTTTGAGTTAAAAATGCTAGAAAAAGGTTTCTAGTGTCCTAAACATCCTTTAACCTTCACTAAAGCACTAAACCCCATCTTCAAGTGGTTAGCAAAGCGTGAGAGGCAAGATTTGGGGCTGCCATAGTTGCTTCTTTGTGTGTTTATGGTGGACAAGCTAGAGGGACTATAATTGGGGTCCTAAGAGTATCCAAAGGAAGGGACATTGATCAATTGTTCATCTTGAAGGTTAGAGATCAAAACCCCTCTTTTAGTTAGGGTTTAATTGATTAATTCCTAATGTTCAATTCTTGATGGCAAATGAAAGTTTAATGCATGCTAAAATATGTTTTGGTATGCAATTGGGCATTGAAAATTGATTAGGCACATAATTCATCATGCATGATAAATGTAATCCTAGAATAAATTTTGAAATTCAAGGTTCTAATGCCCTAAATTCCATGCTTCATAGCCTTCAAGAAGCCTAATTACCATCACTATAGCTTTCCAAAACAAAATATGTACATTTATAATACAAACCATAATTCAACGTATGTTTTAAATATCTCATTAATTTACGAATAGCTTTCTAGTGCTCATGACTAGGATTGCTAGTAAATCTACTAAGCATACCAATAGCACATGCAATATTAGGTCTTGTATAATTCATGTCATACTTTACCAATTATCTTAGCAAACTGCTTTTGAATTTGATTAACAGGATTGCCAACATTAGGCATTAAACTACTATGAGGATCAACAGGAGTTTTACTAGACTTGCAATCAAAATAATTATATTTTCTGAGCATCTTCTCATTATAATGGATTGTGTAAGAATATATTTATTTTCTTTTCTAATTAGTTTAATACCTAATTTCACATCAACAGGACCCAAATTTTTGATATCAAAATTTTGTATAAGAAATTACTTAGTTTCATTAATTCAAGTCATATTAGATCTAAAGATAAGCAAATCATCAACATATAAAGTAATAAGAACTTTATAATCATCAGTGCATTTAAAGAAAACACAACTTTCTACTTTATTGCATTTAAAACCAGTAGATTTAATTTCTTTCTTAAATTTGATACCATTGTCTATGTGCTATTTTTAAGATATAAAGATTTGTTAAGTTTGCATACGTTGTGTTCTTATCCTTTCACCATATAGCCTTTAGGTTATTCAATATAGATTTCTTCATTTAACCCACTATGGAGAAAGGTCATTTTGACATCCATTTGATGAACTTCCAGTTCTAAATAGAAGCAATAGCAAACATGATTCTGATAGTAGTAATTGTAGTAATAGGAGAATAGGTTTCAAAATAATCAATACCTTCTTTTTTTACTATAACCTATTACTACTAACCTTGCTTTATATTTATCCAAACTATCATCAGCTTTAAGTTTCTTTTTAAGAAACCACTTACAATCGATAGTCTTAGTATTAGGAGGCTGTTATGTAAAAGTCCATGTATTATTATCATGGATAGATTTAATTTCATTATGCAAAGCCTTTTTCTAAAGATCAGTATCAGGTAGAGACATAGCTTCTTGATAAGTTCTATGATCCTCTTCTAATGAATATTGATGAGAACCCCAATGAACTTGCCAAGGAATCCCTAAAATATTTGAACCAATTCCCTAGACCCCTCACAATCAGATTCTTCTATTTGAAATCGCTTAACCCAAAACCAACCATGTGGTAGAGAACCAAGTGAGTAATTCAAATAGGAAAAATAAAGGATTCAAGACCCAATTTCAACCTATGGTAGAGAACCATGAATATCAAGGTGTTAATTCTTTCAAGTTAATTAAACCTGCTCAGAAGAGAAGTATAATGAAGAACCATAGAGGAGCGAACTCTCTCAATAATCAATTAAGTAATATCTTAAAGTTGTTTTTACAGATCTAAAATAAGCTATTTATATATATCTACTAATACAAAGCCAAAATAACCTAAAATCGTAGGAACATTAAAAGCCACATATATAATAGCACTAAAATTAACCAAACAGCTAGTCTCGTGGCCTATGGTGAGCCTCCCATGGCTTGTGGTGCACCTAATCACCTCTCATGGCCATGTGTGGTTCCATCACTCATCCCACACCCTCCTGTGCGCCTCATATGCCTCTTTAGTGCATCTCATGGCTAGCCATGTGCCTAAGAGACTTCCTATGGCTAGTTATGCACCTCATGGCCTGCAAAACCCTTCCAAATACATCTCACAAGATGCCATGCACCCCAAGGGACTTCCATGGTTGGCCATGCACCTTATGGCCTCCAAAGCCCTTCCAAATTCATCTCACAAGAAGCCATATGCCCTAAGATGAATCCTATGGCTACTTGTGCACCTTCTAAACCTCTTCCCATGGGTGAATATGAGCTTCTCATAGCGGAGTGTGAGATATTCTATTCCTTTTGCAAATAAAGATGTTTTAGCTCTAACTCATGGCTGGAGGTGAGATTTTCATGGCTAGGTGTAAGACGTTTTGTCCCTTTTAGCAAATGAAGATATTTTGGCTCTTTATTACCATTTATTGGAGAAATTATTAGCATTGAATAGCACCAACTCCATCCATGCACACTTATGCTAAAATGACCCATTAAAGCTCCTTGAGCATGCTTGTAACACCCCTATATTCGGTAGTGCGTTCTACTGTTCCAGTGACCGGTGTCTGTCCGGACAACTAGAATGCCTGGAATTATACTTAAATATTTGGAAAAATAATAGCAATAAAATGTAACTAAGTTAAATGAGCAAAAAACCGTAGCGATGGGTGACTGCACCGGGAAGTTACGGCGAGGAGCGTTGACTAGCCTTGGACTGTGGGGAACCCTGAGAAATATTTTTAAGACTTAAATAAATATCTATTAAAGTATAAATAACATTAAAAATGTCAAAGAAAAATTAATTAATTAGTACAAAGAAAAATGAAAAATCGAGAAATCGACAAAAATCAGTGTTACCGAAAAATTCGAAATGCAATCCGAATAGGGGCATTTTGGTCAATTGACACCCCAAGTTGCCTTTTGACCTAAATTTCCATTAAAAATAAGTGACATTGAAGTTGAAAAACCCCATGAAAAAAAATGAAATTTAAATGAAAAATAAATAAGGAAACTTTTGGGGTAAGATTTTGAATAATGAAAAGTTTAACATTAATTTATCATTAAGCTATGTTAGTGGACCATTATACATCATATAATATCATAAGTGGACAGAACTATCCACTAACTTTTTGCATTCATCATCTTCTCCACTTAATCTTCATTTGGCCGAACCAAAAACTCTCCCAAGGTTCATCCATGGCTGCCCCATGTTCAAGCCTCCATCTCCATCTTCAAGCCATTATTTACACAAATGGTCTTCATTAAAGTTAATCCCCACTTTGTAAGGAAGAAGTTGATAGTAATTTTAAGAGGTTTTAGTGAAGTTTTGGTCAAGCTTCAAAAGAGGTAAGTGGTTATATTCATTACTTGTTTCATTAAAATTGTAACTAAGGTTATGGTGAGTTAGATTATGGAAGAAGTTGAGGAATTTGATGAGTATGGACAAGGTATTATTTTTGGCAGCCATGATTGTTGAAGAAACTTGATGTATTTTCACTTGTATTTAATGGGTAATGAGGTTAGTTAGAGTAATTAAATGTGTAAGAGCTTGATTTCTATGCATATGTGTGAGTTATGAATGTAAAGTGAGATTATGTATTGAAATTGGGAAGCTTGATGTATATGAGCAATTGGGTAGCCTTATGATGCATGGTAGAGTGTTTAAATTCATGAAGTAATTTAGTGAATTATGGTACTAAGGATGGCAGCATGTGTATGTAATTAATGGTGAGAAATTAGATGTGTTAATGAGAGGTATTCATGTGTATGTATTGTTGAAATTGGATATTGTGAAATGGAAGTGTAATTGATGTATTGTGAGTTGTTATATTCTACCAAGTTGACCTAAATATGATGTGTTGAGTGGTTATGGTTAGTACCAATTCAGAATTTGGTAAAGAAGTAGACTTATAACAAGGTTAATGTGTATTTGGATTGGTGTTTGAGAGACATGTAAAGGGCGGTATGCAAATGAGCCTATAACCCTAAGTGTGTGACTCCAATTGGTAAGAGGCCAATTGGAGGTGAAACTAGGCACAAAATGTGCCAACTTTCATGTTGGAAGCCTACCTAAATTTTGTCTAGAAAGTGATATGAAAATTGATCAAATCCGGATTAGTGACATTGCAAACCTGAAAATTGACCATTTGAACAGCAGTTAGTATTTTGGCCATAACTCACTCAAAACAGGTCCAAATGACCTGAAATTTATATGGTTGGAAAGCTTAGACATAGTACTACATCTTTTGTAGAGATCACCAAACCCATAAATGACCATAAGCAAGTCAAAATGCTTGCACAAGTGCGGGTATAAAAACTGCTAGAATCAGAAATGACCTAAAAATGACCTAAGTTTGCCATTTTAGTGCAATCTGTCCAACAATAGTAAAATGACCATAACTTGGTCTAGTAAACTCCAAATGACCTAAAATTTGTGGAACATAGACCTAAAAGTTTGTAATTCTGACCAGAACCCGAAAATTGAGGGAACTAGGTCATCCGGCTAGGTCAAAACAGCATACCAAAATTCGATAAATTGCAATAAAATGCAATGCACTTGAAAATGAAATTAGTAATATATACCAATACTAAAGGACTATAAAATGTGACATATTGGTAACATTAAAATTTATTCCTCTAAAGTGTATCAAAGGTCAACATTATAGGTTGACTAATGAAAGCAATAGTATTAAATAAATTTAATTATTGAACCTTATTTTTAGAGATAATTTAACTGAGTACTGAAACACTTTAAATTGTGTGTTTCAATTAGCAAAGACTCAGGGAAGGGGAAAGAACCACTGAGTCAAGGCCAAGAGGCTACTCATCAGAGGTTTGTGCATAACAGTTATTTCTTTTAAATTTTTAATTGAAATAAATTATTACAATTTGTATGTTATTGCTTAAATTATGGAAAAATAGTTTGAATGGAATTTGATGGATACTTATTGCTTGAAAAATATTGTAAATGGTTTAAAACCACAACTATCATGTATATTTGATTGAATTCCTCGCTAGCTTGTCTAGTGGGACAAATTGGCTTTGAATTCCCTCTCTAGCTGAAGTGTTGAGGTGTGTGTCAGTTGAGGACGAATAGGATGAGTACTCATATAATTGCTACCTAGCTATGTTATTCCTCACTAGCCACTGGCTTTTGGGACGAATTGGACTTTGGAATCATGATTAAGCTGTGTGTGTGATTTATTGGTAATCATTGAGACATTGTGAAATGGAGTTTAAATTCTTTATGACATTCTCTGTCTTTTGAATTTAACTATGATTTTAAGTAGCCACAGTTTATATGATTTAGGGTTTATGGTTTTAAATTGCATTTTCTTAATGTTGTGTACCATTGACACATTGGCTCAGTGATAGCTTTTTCATTGCTATCGCAGGTAGACAGACAGATAGAGCAGCAGAGTAGGCTGCTTGTGCTACATTTTGGGATTCTGCCGGGTATATTGAGTATACCACCTTTTTGTAATTTTTGTTGTAATGTATGTGCACTGTATGTATATATTGTACTTGGTCTTGAGCAGTTGTAAATTAAAGTTATAAATTATTTTGGCCTGTAAAAATGTTGTAATATATCTATTTCTTATCTCAGCTTTTGAACTACTCAGTCATTTTGTAGTCTATCTTTGGAATTATTGAAAATTGATGTTGAATTGAGTTTGACAAATATTGAGAAAATTGATTTGTGTTGAGCCATACTGGAGTTTGGGATTGAACAAATATATTGGAAGTGCTTTTTACAGGTTTTTGAAGAATTATTTTATTCAAAATATAGATGGCACTCTGCCAAAATTTTTACAAAAATTATTGATACTTCATATTTGTTATTTGGGTTCACTTCAGTTAAAAAAAAAAAAAAAAATTCTAACACCCGTCTCACCACTGTAAAAAGGAATAAGAAAAGTTTTAAAATCCCTTGTAGTATATTTAATGGGTTATCAGTAGACGAAGTTTGGTAATTCATTAGGTATACTACGGGATCATGTTATGCCTTACGGAGGGGTAAGGTGTGACATGTTTTAGTGGTATCAGAGCTAGGTTTTAAATTCTATTTTGACCTATAATTTGAATATTCTTTCTTCATAGTACAACTGCTCAATGTCATGGTTTGATACATACAGTACATTATATTATAAATATGCACTAATGGGAGGAAATCTCTTTGTGTTATTTGTTCAGGAGGTGTAATATCCTCTAATTGACTATGGAAGAAGAGGACCATTCAGTTGATCAATCAATAGAGGCTGAGGTACAAGGGGAAGCCCCAACCCTTCACAATGTGAGTGGATCAGCCGCACCAGCCCCCTCAGTACCGTAGTTCCCTGCTCAGTTTGCTCAGCAGATGGCTACAATGTTCCAACAGATGGCTGGTAACATACCTACTCAAGCTCCACTGCAGACACTAGTGGTACAACCACAGCCTTTAACTAGGCAGTATGACAAGCTGATTAAATATGGGGCTATTGAGTTCAAGGGGACAGTAGATCCACTAGAGGCAGAACAATGGTTGGAGAGAATGGATAGGGTGTTCAAGAAACTACACTGTACAGAGGAGCTCAGATTTGAGTATTCAGTGTCACTACTACAGAGGGATGCATTGACTGGTGGAAAACCATTCCCCATAGTTTGGTGGAACCTCCAGTGCTAACTTGGGATGACTTTCTTTGGGAATTCAGATAAAAATATGTCCTAGATGCCTATGTGGACCAGAAGCTACAAGAGTTCTTAAGTCTGAAACAGGGAAGTAGATCAGTGGCAAAATATGAAAGGGAATTTTTCCACCTGAGTCACAATGTAGGAAGTCTCCTTTCTATCAGCAGGGAAAGATGTAAGAGGTTTGAAACCGGCTTGAACCCTAGTCTCAGACTACAAGTGGTTGGATTCAAACATAATAACTTCTCTAAGCTTATTTCTCAAGCACTTGAATTAGAAAGAATTGAGTCAGAAGCGGCCCCAGAGAAAAAGAAATCAGAGAAGACAGAAAAAGAGAAAGAGAGAAAGTCAGTAGATCAGAGTTCTAGTGGTCCTATTGGGAAGAGAAAGAACTTTGGGGGACACAATAGGGGTGGTAAAAAGTCTGGTAGGGGAAGATTTTTGGGACAAAGACCTCCTCTATCTGGTCAGCAGACTACCAGAAGTTCCTACCCTCCCCGTCAATGTGAAACTTGTGGAAGAAATCATGGTGGGGTGTGCTACAAGGCCACAGGAGCCTGTTATAACTGCAGAGGCACAGGACACTTTGTTAAAGACTGCACCAGTGCCCGTAGAGTTGGGCCACCTCCTACTACTGCAGAAGGGTCAGTTCAGAATTCTGCCACTAGAGGTTCACAACCACCTAGTAGAGGTAGAGGCAGGGGTAAAGGTAGTCTAGCAGGCAGCCAAGGCACAGTACATCAGTCAGAGCAAGGCAGTGCTTCAGTCAGAGTCTACGCAATGAGACAGAGAGAAGAGGCTGAGACATCTGATATTGTGGCTGGTACCTTCTCAACTTTTAATCAAGATGTGTTTGTATTATTTGATCCGAGTTCTACCCACTCCTATGTGAGTGCTAGCATCATTGATTGCATTGTTGTTCCGTGTACAAAAATGGACTTTGAGGTGCTGGTAACAAGTCCGTTAGGACAAGAAGTCAGGGTTAATAGAATGTATAGGGATTGTCCTTTGGTGATCCAAGGACATACTTTTCTGTCTGATCTCATTGAAATACCCTTCAGAGATTATGATATCATCTTGGGCATGGATTGGTTAGCCATGCATCACATCATGATTGATTATAGACTGAAGATAGTCACTTTTGGTCTCCCTCAGTACAGTGATGTGGTAATATATGGGGAGAGGCAGCTATTACCATCAAACATCATTTCGGCTGCAATAGCCAGAAAAATGATCAGAAAGGGGTGTGAAGCATACTTAGCACATGTGGTAGACACCCAAGTGGAGAGCCCAGCATTGAGGGACATCCCTACAGTCTATGACTTTCTAGATGTGTTTCCTGATGAATTGCCAGGATTGCCTCAGGAAAGAGAAGTGCAATTTGAGATTGATGTTATGCTTGTGTGGATCCAATCTCCATAGCACCATATAGAATGGCACCAGCAGAATTGAAGGAGTTGAAGGTACAGTTGCAAGAACTACTTGAAAAAGGCTTCATCCGCCCTAGTGTGTCACCTTGGGGAGCGCCAGTATTGTTTGTTAAGAAGAAAGATGGCACTCTTCGCTTATGTATTGCCTACCAGCAATGGAATAAGGTGACAATAAAGAACAGATATCCATTGCCTCGCATTGATGATCTGTTTGATCAGTTAAAGGGTGCAGCTGTGTTCTCCAAAATTGATTTGAGATCTGGTTATTATCAGTTGAAGGCGCAAGAGCAGAGTATTCCAAAAACTGCTTTCAGAACTTGATATGGCCACTATGAGTTTCTGGTAATGCCATTCGGGTTAAGTAATGCTCCAGCTACTTTTATGGATTTGATGAACACTATCTTTAGACCATACCTCGACCAATTTGTGGTGGTGTTTATTGATGATATTTTGATATATTCGAGGAATGCAAAGGAGCATGACAGACATCTACGGATTGTACTACAGACCTTAAGGGAGAAATAGCTATACGCTAAATTATCGAAATGTGAATTTTTGCTGAAAGAAATCTCTTTCTTGGGGCATGTTGTGTCAGCTGAAGGGATTAAGGTAGATTCCAGTAAGGTAGAAGCTATCCTTAATTGGAAGCCACCTAGGAATATCATAGAAATGTACAGTTTTCTAGGTTTAGCTGGATACTACCGTCGATTTGTGAAAGGGTTTTTTATGTTGGCTTCTCCACTGACCAAGCTGCTTCGGAAAGATGTGAAATTTCAGTGGATGAATAAATGCCAGCACAGTTTTGATGAGTTAAAAAGGTGTTTGACTAAAGCTCCAGTCCTTACTTTACCTACCCCGGGTAAAGAATACACAGTTTATAGTGATGCTTCTCACAATGGATTAGGTTGTGTACTGATGCAAGATCAGAATGTTATTACTTATGCATCACGCCAGCTGAAACCGCATGAGAGGAACTATCCGACACATGACTTAGAGCTAGTAGCTATTGTATTTGCTCTGAAGATCTGGAGACATTACTTATTTGGGGAAAAGTGTTATATCTACACAGATCGCAAGAGCTTGAAGTATTTGGGCACTCAGAAAGAATTGAACTTGAGACAGAGGAGATGGTTAGAACTGATTAAAGACTATGATTACTTAATAGACTATCAGCCAGGGAAAGCAAATGTGGTGGCTGATGCCTTAAGTCACAAGAATAATGGCAAGTCTCAGAGTTTCTCTTTTGTCCATGGTACATGAGTTAAAAGCACAGCATGCCAGTTTGGAGATTGATGATGAGGGACAGACAGTAGTTCAATGGCATGTACAGCCAGTGTTGATTGATCAGATCAGAATGGCTGCTCAGAATGATGAGAAATTTCAGAAGCTACTAAAAGAAATCCAGCAGGGCAAGAAACTTGAATTCTCTGTGAGAGATGATGGTTTATTGCTACATCAGGGCAGAATGTGCGTTCCTAATGATGTTGACTTGAGACAGATCATTATGAAGGAAGCACAGGAGTCTCATTTTGCTATGCATCTTGGTGAAACTAAAATGTATAGAGGGCTAAAAGAGCATTACTAGTGTGTTTTTGTTATGAGATTCTTGATAAGTCTAGGGAGTTTATAAGCATGATTTGGTTAGATTTTAAAGAAGATTATGTTAATTGAGTTGAATTGATGTTTTGTATCTTCGATGTTTTGAGTGAAGTTGAGAGAAAACTGGAAATTTTGGTTCTATGATTGGATGCATGTGTTGTCTTTGGTAGGTTTTAAGGTTCGATCATGTTTTTTAGGTTTAAAATGTGTTATTGGTTGTTTTGGGAGTGAGCTTCTGCAGATTTTCAACTTGAAAATTCTAGAAATTCCCAAGTTTGGTTGTCGAAAATCATTATTTCGACAGCTAAAGTAGCTACAGTTCTCTAGAGATTTATAGGTCCAGCTGTCGAAATACAAAACTTCAGTAGCCGCAGTCACTACTACCCAAATAGGGCATTTAAGGTTTAGGACTTCAGCAAACGAAGTCCCATACTTTAGCATTCGAAGTTGGTTCTACCAACCTTATTTCTCTTTTTATTCTAATGCTCTAAAACTTGTTTTTATGATACAAAATGACCTAGAATAAGATGTTTAACATATATATAGAATTTTTAAGCTCCGAATAACTCTTTAGGGTCCGATGTTTATAGGATGAGACTTGAGGGACTTGGGAAGCTAAGAATCCAAGGATAGCTACTGTTCGGGTTAAGTGGTTAATACGCTATAAGAGGAGAGTAACACTAACCTCAATGAATGAAAACTTATTTAATTGAAATCATAACCACATGCATCATTTTATTACTTATTAGGATGCATATGTCTAGAACAAAAATATGTTACATTTGGGCATAATTACTATTGATGCTCGATGGATGTTAGATGACCCATTAGTTTTGTAACACCCCTATTGCATAGTCTGGTATATTACACTATTCCGACGACCGGTGTCAGTCTGGACAATTAAGGGGATTAGAACCACATTTAAGACATCTAGGAAAGCCCTAAATGAAAATAAATAGTGATTACTAGATAGTTAAGTTTAAATAGGAAAATAAAGCATAAAAGGTTAAATGAGCCGGGGGTCACAGCGATAGGTGACCTTACCGAGAAGTGACTGCGAGGTTAACTGTAATCCTAATTTTGAACGGAAAAAATCGACACCGCGGTCCTAAGGACTATTGCGAACCTAGTGGAAAAGAGAAAATCACAGAAAAGAGTTGATAAGTAGGTCAAATAATTAGGTCAAGACTTCGGAAGAAATACCGGATTATTTGCAAATCGGATCAATCCGTTGAGGGGCAAATTGATCAATTCACCCCTAGAGGTGACTCCTAACCTAACTTAAAGATCAGAGAAATAAAAATTTTGGAATATAGAATTAACTTAAAGAAACAAGGGAAATAAAGGAAAAAGAAAAAGAATGAAAAATTAGCTTTATGACATCACTTGAATGACATCACATATGATGTCAAAATTAAATTTAATTAACCTAATTTTTAGTAAGTCAATTTTAACTTATTTAGACATAAAAATACAAAAAAAATTAAAATAAATTTCACTCATCTTCTCTCCCAAACCAGCCGGCCGAAATTCTCTCCCCTCTCACCTCCATTTTCATTCACCATTAAAGCTTGATTCAAGCTTGATTTCCACTCAATTAACCCTAATTTCCCTCAAAATTCTCCATAAAACCTTGCTATCATAACTTGAGAAAGAGATTGAAGAAGAAAAGTAAATGGGAATAGTGAAAAAATTGGTGATTGAATTTCAAGAGAAAGGTTAGTACCTTAAACTTACAAATTCTAGTTAAATCTATGTGTTTAGGGTTGCATACACTTAGAATTAAAGTGGAAATACAAACAAAACCATCATGGGAAGACTAAGTGGGATTTTCGGCCAGCCTTAAGGGGGATAGAAATTGCTTGAATTTGATGGAATTAAAGAGTTAGAGAAGTTGAATGAAGTGTATAGATGTTGATTATGTACTTTAATTTCTTTAATTGAATGAATTGTGTAAATTAGGGTTCTTGAATTCTTGAAATTGGGAGAAAATTTGTAGGAAATGGTCAATTGATGCAAATGACCTTAATTGAGGTTAGAAATGGTCAATTGTGACTAATTGAGATGTGTTAGAATTGAAATGCAATTCGGATTGGTTAGGGGGCCCAATCTGTTAGTTTGACCTAGGTCCCTTTCAGGGACCAAAATTGAAATTCTGATAACCCAATTGGTGTGAGACCAATTGGGAATGAAATTAGACACATAAAGACACAATTTTCATTTAGAGACCATGCCCAGAAAATGACATTTAGATAGTGAACAATTAGGTCAAATCCGGGTAATGTGCACTGTCACTGTATAAAAATGACCAAATAAATAGTATTTGTTCATTTAGCCATAACTTGGTCTAGGCAGGTCGAAATGACCTGATTTTTATGGAATTGGAAAGATATAACATAGGACTACAACTTTTATGAAGAACACCAACCCAAATTCTACCCATAACCAAGTCATTTTGCCACCCAAAGTTAGTTGTCCAAAACTACCAGAACCAAGAAAGTGCCCAGAATTCTAGGTTTGAACTAATCCGGCCAGCCTTAGAAAAATGATCATATCTTGGGCTACAAAACTCCAAATGGAGTGATTTAAAAAGAGAATTAAAAATAAGACAATAACGAACAACTTTGATGAAGGACACTTAGCTAAATTTTCACAGTAACCAAACCAATGGAACAGTGCAACACAGGGGACCAAAACTAAAAAAAATTGAAAATTTGCTTAGGAGACCTAGAAATTGAACTGGCAACCAAGACCAACAAATTTGACACTCAAAATGTGGTATGTGGGTATAATTGGAATTCACATACCTATTAAACATGAGAAAGTCAACATTTTGACTTGAATAGTGCCATGAATACCTGAAATGCAAATTTCAAAGAACGTTAATTTAAGCATATTAGGGCTAGAATTTAGTAGACATGAATTTATTTATTGGATTTATTATAAGTTATGATATTGAAACACTGTAAATTGTGTATTCAATTAAAAAGGCTACTGAGAAAGGAAAGGAAACATCGAGTCAATGCCAAGAGGTGACTCGTACGAGGTTTGTGCACAACATAGAAACTTTCTGTGAATTTTCTTTTGCAAATTGTTTTGAATGAATTGTGAACATTGAATTGTGACTTTATTTGTATTGAAAAATTTGATTGAAAAGAAAAATGTATTATAGACCCAAAATGTGGAGAAAATAAACTATATGTGAATTATTGACATTTGAATGTCTAGAAAACTATTTAAATGTTTAGAAAACTATTTAAATGGTTTGAAACCACAATGTCATGACCAAATGTCTTAATGCCTCACTAGCCTAACTAGTGGGAGGAATTAGTTTTGTATTCCCTCTCCGGTTGAAGTGTTGAGGTGTGTGTCAGTAGAGGAAGAAATTTGAATGGGTACCCATAGATTTGAGCTAGCTAGCCTTGGTATTCCTCATAAGCCTTTGGCTATTGAGATGAAAAATGTGACACCCCTTACCCGTCTACAGTATATCCGAGTAAGCTATGTCACACGGTGTACCGGAACACTCTATTTTATCTTAATTATTTTTATTCTTCCTTAATTAATTTTTATCATAGTTTTGAATATAACTTGTGAAATATAGTTTATTTAAGTCATTTATTGAAATTATAATTTACTTGAGGTTCCGAAAATTTTATAGAAAATCCGGCAGAGTACCGGCTAATAATGGAGAAAACAGTTCTTCGAAACCTGTGAAAAACACTTCCAATATTCATATCCAATCAATCTCAAACTCCAATATCAAAATCTCAACCTTTTTCAATTTCATTTCTCAATCATTCATCTCAAGTGGTAATCATGTATAAATCACAAATAAACATTCTCTTTTCCATTCACAAACACAATTCTCATTATTTACATAATCATCAAAATACATTTCATAAGTTCAACTACATATGAGAAAATGAAAAGTTTAGTTACAAAATACCAAAATGACACATAGTGTCCTACCAATGCACTGCAGAAGTTGAGGTGACACGGACACTGTGCAGAGCTGCAGGATTGACTCACCCAGTCTGCGGTCTACTGGGCTCACGATCAGTATCTCCAGAACCTACGCGTGGCAAAAGCAACGCACTAAGCAATAATGCTTAGTGGTGCCAATAATAAAATAAAAATAAATAACAGAAAGTAAATATGCAGTGAATGTATTGATGTTTCATTACAAATAAATTTTCGATGAGTATTTGTAATCTTACTTATTTTGTACTTGTTATATTCATTATTTCATTAAATTTGTCCACTTTTATGATTGGTTGCCCAAGTAACCTATACTGGACGACTGGACTGGATAAACGGGTAAACTGGCACTGGGTATCAAGTACCTCGGGCCGTCACACCATCGGTCACATATGTATCTCCCGGTGTGCAATGAGCGGCTAATAAGTAATGACATCGAGCACAAGGCCAAATCTCAATACAAGGTCGAATGGCTAAAAGCCATGAAATCACCGAATGGCATATTGCCATGTGCGATCGCTAATCGAACCCTATTGGCATGCCAAACTATCCAAACCAATCTTGTTAGGTATACTAGGGCATTTGATACTTTAAAATTCTTCAATTTGTGAATTTCAAATTTTGGTGTCACTATTCACTTCATTAGTCAACAAAAATGTTGACTTTTGGATAGAAAATAGGTGTATTGGTTTTAACACTCCCAATGTACCACATTTTGCATTTAAAACTTGTTGGAATTAATCACCAAATCCATTTCTAAGCTTAAATCCAAGAGAGCAGAATTTGTAGTTTTTGAACCCTTACTTTACTATTCCATTAAGCACTGTTGCAGTGGGAATTTGAGGAAATGGTAAACATGAAAGTTTTTCCTTATTTTGTCTAGTTGAATTTATTTTTTTGAATCACTCCATTTAGAGTTTTGTAGTTCCAGATATGGTCCAAAAACCACAGAGGGCCGGATTTCCAATCTGCAAAATTTACCAAATCTACAATACCATGAACAGTGACTGCCGCTGCCTTGTTGAATAGGTTCTGATCATAATTTCGGGTAGATTTCTTCATGAAAGTTGTTTGTATATGTCTTAACTTGTTGTTGTAAAAATTTCAGGTCAATTGACCATATCTACAGTGAGTTATGGCCAAATGAACAGTTACTGTTCATTTGGTCATTCTGCAGAACCTATTTGCAGGGGATCCGGATTGGAGCCAATTTTTGGTCCACTTGCTTTGGTCTTTTGGACATGATTTCTTCAGCAAAATTGTGCCATTATAAGTCTAGTTTCATGTCCAATTGGCCAAACACCAATTGGACCTACACAGCCAAAGATATGGCAGTCCAAACAGGCTGGATTCACAGCCTCCTTCTTGCTGTCCTAGGCAAATTCTACCAATTGGGTTTGTAACACTTTAGTTCACTTCAAATTATGATTAACTTACCTAAAATGGTCACTAATTGACCATTAGAATGTTCATATACCATTTCATGAGCAAACCCTAATTTTTGTTCAAGTCTCCAAGTTCTCAAAGTTCAATTTATACATTAAACTTACAATTTCAACTTAAATCATGTTCTTAAACATGAATTGAGTGAGAGAGAATAAATTGGGCACTAACCTTAGGAGGGCAGAATTTTCCCTTCAATTTCCTTCACTTTCTTTAATTTTCTTGGCAGCCAAACACTTTCCCAAGAGGTAAAATCAAGTTTTTGTGAAGAAGACTAAAGGTTTTATGGTGATTTGGTGGGTTGTCTCAAGCTTCCATTAAGCTTCCATGGAGGAATAGGTTTGGGAGAGAGTGTAACGTTTTTGGGTGAGGAAGAGCAGATGGTATTTTGATTTCTTTTATCTCAATTATCTCTTTTTATTAGTTAATTAAGTGGTTGTTTAAATGTAATTGGTGGAAACTTTTAAATGACATCATAATGATGTCATAATTTGCATTATATTGTATTTTCTTTTCTTTTCTTTTCTACTAACTTCAAATTAATTTTTCATCAACATTAATTCATATTTTATGTCATAATAATTATTTACTCAACTGGACAAGTCGGCCAAAAATCACCTCTGAAGGCGAAATGACCAAAATGCCCTCCGTTTGGCTTAACGGGTCAAAATTGTCTGTACCGATTGAAAATTTTTTCTAGGTATTTTCTTGGCATTCTAATGCCATGGGAACCTCAATAACCCTTCTCTGGAGTCCCAAAAATTATTTTATGAATTTTCTCTCGGGTCTAGGGCTCCTAGTTGCGAGAATTGCAACTTCCCTCTGGGTTACCTATCACTAGGGCACCGGCTCGTTTAATTTGTTTGTATTTTATTTCTAAAATTTTTACTAAATTTTTCTTATCAATATTTGAGTTGATTATGGTTCCTCACTTTAGTTTAAATATTTTTCCGAACGTTCTAGCTGTCCGGACCGATACTGGTCACCGAAAAAGTAGAATGTATGGAGTTGCTACGGGGAGGGTGTTACAAAAAATATATATATTGATGGCATGATATGACTATGTAAATTTATAAAAATTATTTTGTGACTTCTGAAGTGAAAATTCTTTGACTAAAATTTAAATTATGTTTTGTAGCTGTCTAACAATTTCAGTATTGTATTTGGAATAATTGCGATTTAATATATGCATAAATTGGTATTTTTGTTATGTTGTGCACCACTGAGTATTTGTACTCAGCGATAGCTTTTCATTACTGTCACAGGTAGAGAAACTAGTAAAGCAGCCAAGTAAGCTGCTAAGGACTAACAGTACTACATTTTGGATTTTTGTCGGGTATTAAATGATACGCCTTTTGTACATATTTATTTTGATATATATGACTGTATGTATGTTTTATAATTGATCTTGAGCAGTTATACAGTAACTTTGTAATAATATTATTTTTGAATTTTCTGTCTATAAATTAAATTTGTGTATGTACAATTAAGTATTTTAATGCAACAAGTATGAGTCTATGTAATTGTTTTGAAACTATTGTGAATTGTGGATTGTGTGTTGAATTATGTTTGATTGTGTTGGTTGGAAATTATTTGGAGGTTGGGAGTTGTGAAATGATTGAAAATAACTTGGAAGTACTTTTTACAAGTTTTTAAATTTTTGGTTTTTCTCAATTATATACGGTACTCTGCTGAAATTTTTATAAAATTTGTGAAAAAATAAAAATGGTCAAAAATTTTACTTAGCTTTTATACTTCAAATAAAAGTTTTTAACACCTATCAAAAGTACTCACCACCTTTAAAGAAGATAAAATTGTTTTTAAAATTCTTTGTAGTGTATTTAATAAGCTATCGATAGGCGAAGTTCGGTGATTCATTAAGTATACTACGGGATCATGTTATGCCTTACAAAAGGGTAAGGTGTGACATGTTTAAGTGGTATCAGAGCAAGTTTTTAAAGTATGTTTTGACTTGTAAATTTGCATAGTTTCTTTGATAAGTACAACTGCTCAATGTCCTTATTTGATACATATAGTGCATTACATTATAAATATGAACTAATAGAGGGAAATCTCCTTGTGTTATTTGTTCAGGAGGTATAATTCCCTTGAATTGAAATGGAAGAAGGGGACTGTTTAGTTGAGCAATTTGTAGAGGCTGAGGCATAAGGGGAAGCCCCAGCTCTTTAAAATGTGAGTGGATCAGTGGCACCAGCCCCACTAATGCTGTAGTTTTCTGCACAATTTGCTCAGCAGATGGCTGCGATGTTCCAACAGATGGCTGGAAGTATGCCTATTCAAGCTCCACTTCAGACACCGATGGTGTAACCTCAGGCTCCAGCCAGACAGTATGATAAACTACTGAAGTACGGGGCTACAGAGTTTAAGGGCACAATGGACCCTTTAGAGCCAGAGCAGTGGCTAGAGAGAATGGATAGAGTATTCAAGAGACTGCACTACCTGGACGAATTGAAATTTGAGTATTCAGTGTCACTGTTGTAAGGGGATGCATATGATTGGTGAAAAACCATCCCCCATAGCTTAGTGGAACCCCTAGTACTGACATGGGACGACTTCCTCAGAGAGTTCAGACAAAAATACATCCCAGATGTGTCACACCTTACCCCTCTGTAAGGCATAACATGATCCCATAGTATACCTAATGAATTACTGACTCCGTCTACTGATAACCCATTAAATACACTACAAAGAATTTTAAGAAAATTTTTTTACTTTTTGAAAGTGGTGAGCTTTTATAGCAGGTATTAAAAACATTTAATTGAAGTTTAAAAACTAGTTAAAATTTTTATCCATTTTTTTAAAGCAAATTTTGGAAAAATTTCAGCAGAATGCTGTCTATATTTGGGAAAAACAGTTCTTCAAACACCTGTAAAAATACTTCCAATAATTCATTTCATCAAAATCAACCACTACCACAAGACAAATCAACATCATTTCTCCCAACTCCATAATTCAAAATAATTCTCAATTCAATTGTCTTCAAAATAATACTAAATAATTTCATTCATACTCCATTAAAGCAAAATCAATTTACATTCATCAACCCAAAATTTACATTAGAAAATTCAAAATAATATTATTACAAAATCTATACAACTGCTCCAAAACCAGTTTATACATGTACATACAGTTACATACACCAAAATAAACATTACAATCAGGGTATAAAATTATACCTAACAAAATCTCAAGGATGTAGCTCCGAGATCCTTATCAGCTCACTCTGCTGCTTTAGTAATCTCTCTATCTGCGATAGGAATAAATAGCCATCGCCGAGTACTATGACTCAGTGGTGCACAACATACTAAAATGACATTTTATGCATAATTCAAATCACATTTATTCAAATATAGTACTGAACAATGAAAGGTGGATACAAAAGACATTTATAATTTTAGTCAAAATAGTCTCATTTTGGAAGTCTCAAAACAGGTTTCATAAAAACACACAGTTATATCATGCCATCAGAACAATGTTCATCTCAATAGCCAGAGGCTTATAAGGAATCACAAGGCTAGCTAGCTCAATCTATGGGTACCCTTTCAATTTCTTCCTCTACTGGCACACACCTCAACACTTTAGTCAGAAAGGGAATCAAAATTCAAAACTAATTCCTCACACTAGTCATGCTAGTGAGGCATTCAAATATATGGTCATGACACTGTGATTTCAAAACTATCTCAATAATTTTCCAAACATTTACTGACAATTAACACACATGCAATTAAATTTTCAACAATTTAGATCAATAGCATAATATACATTTTAACCACCATTTTGCAATGTGAGTAAATCACAATTCATTTCATGCATTTTGCAAAGAAAATTTTAAAGAATATTTATGTTGTGCACAAACCTTATGCGAGTCGCCTCTTGGCCTTGACTCGATGCCTTGGGTTCTTTCCCAGTATTTTTTTTACAACTGAAATACATAATTTTATAGTGTTTCAGTATCATAATTTATCATAAGTCCAAAAACAATTTCAAATCTATTTATTTCTAGCTTTAATATGCTTAACTTGATGTTCTTTAAAATTTGTATTTCGAGGTTACTATTCACGATACTATTTAAGTCAAATTGTTAACTTTCTCATGCTTAATAGGTATGGGAATTTTAGTTTCACCCACATACCACATTTTGGTTACCTAATTTGTTGGTTTTGGTTGTTTCCTCAAATTTTAAGTCTCTTAGGTGAAATTTCCAAATTTCAGATTTGGTGTCCTGTTTTGCACTTTTCCATTGGTCAAGTTGCTGTTAAAATTTGGCTAAGTTTTCTTCATAAAAGTTGTTCCTTATTGTCTTAACTTTATTTCCTTTTTTGAATCACTCTATTTGGAGTTTTTTAGCCCAACATATGACTATTTGAATGGGGCTGGCCGGATTTAGTATTACCTAGAATTTTGGGCATTTTCTAGATACTGGCAGTTTTCGGTGTGCTTACTGTAGTGACTTTTCAGATAGATTATGGTCAAAATTTGGGTTTGTTTTCTTCATGAAAGTTGTAGGGCTATGTCTCAGCTTTCCATCGGTATAAGATTCAACTTATTTGGACCTTCCTAGACCAAGTTATGGTCATTTAAGTAACTACTATTTATTTGGTCATTTTTATACAGGGTAGTGTGCCCAAATCCGAATTTGGCCTAATTGTTCACTAAGTTATGGTCATTTTTTGAGCATAATTCCTAAATGAAAAATGGTCCATTTTGTGTCTAGTTTCATTCCCAATTGTCCTCACACCAATTGGGTTGGTAAATTTTCAGTTTTGGTCCCTGAAAGGGACCTAGGTCAAGCTATCAGCATACTGACCCTAACCAATCCGAATTGAAACTTGGTTCTAGCAATTCACACGCACCACAAATGGTCACAATTGACCATTTCTTAACTCAAGTAAGGTCAACTACATCAATTGACTGATTATTAAATTTTTTTCCAATTTTCCAAATGCTCAAGAACCCTAATTACATAAAGTTCAAATCTAATGCATTCAAAGTGCACATTCAATGTCTACATATTTCATGTAACCTAAACAACCAATCAAACACATAAAAATCATTCATTTCAAACCCTAAAATAAGTTGGCCGAATTTTTAGTTACTCCCCCAACAAGTGTTTTCTTTTGATTTTAAGTTAAAATCTAAGTTAATTGAGTCATAAACACAACAAATAAACTTTAATTTCCAAGTAAAAGTGCTTACCTCCACTAAAATTTTCATTTCTTCCCTTCCTTCAATTTCTTCCTTTCTTTCCTTTTTCAATCACCTTCTTAAGTTTAGATAATAAGCTTTTATGAAGTAATTATGGGAAAAATTAAGGTTAAGTGAGGGATTCAAGCTTTCATGGAGGTTGGCAATTGAAGAGCTATAGGAAAGGTTTCGGCTGAAGTGAGTGGGGAGAGAAGATGAGTGATTTTTTTCTTTTCTTTTTTGTTATTTTATATGTAATTAACTTTAATTAACTTGGTCAAAAATTATAGGAAAATTAAAATGAGTTTTGACATCATGATGATGTCATCCAATGATGTAATAAACTTTTTTAATTTTCTTTTTCTTTTGTATTTATTTTTTTATTAGTTCTTAAATTTAATTCCCGATTTCAAAATTTTCTTTTCTCTAATTTTATTGGACAGTTAGGTCAGGAGTCAGCTCTAGGGGTGAATTGACCAAATTACCCCTCGCTGATTCGATCCGGTTTGCAAGTTATTCGTTATTTCTTCCGAATCCCTGACCTAATTATTTGACCTGCTTAACAACTCTTTTTCGTGATTTTCTCTTTTCCACTGTGTTCACAATAGTCCTAAGGATCGCAGTGTCACATTTTCTGATTCGAAATTTGAGTTAAGACTGTCCTCATAGTCATTTCCCGGGAAGGTCACCCATCGCTGCGACTCCCGGCTCATTTAACTTTTTATGCTTTGTTTTTCTTCTTTGTACTTAACTATTTGGAAATTACTAATTGTTTTCTAATCCCCTTAATTGTCCGGACCGATACTGGTCACCAAAATAGTAAAATGTACAAGGCTATGCAAATTGAGGTGTTACAAGATGCTTATGTGGACTAGAAGCTACAGGAATTTTTAAGTCTAAAACAAGGAAGCAGATCAGTGCCAGAATATGAAAGGGAGTTCTCCCGCCTGAGCCACTATGCAGGGATTCTACTTTCTACGAGCAGAGAGAGATGTAAGAATTTTGAGACCGGTTTGAAGCCCAGTCTGAGGATGCAAGTGGTTGGATTCAGACATAATAACTTCTCTGAGCTCATCTCTCAAGCATTTGAGTTAAAAAGAATTGAGTCAGAAACTACACCGGTGAAAGAGAAAACAAAGAAGATAGAGAAATCAGAAAAAGAGAAAAGTGGAAAGTCAGCGGATCAAAGTTCCAGTGTCAATAATGGAAAAAGAAAGAACTTTGGGGGACCAAGCAGAGGTAAAAAGTCTGGAAGGGTTAGATTTTCTAGGCAGAGACCCCCTTGGTCTGGTCAGTAGACGACTAGAAGTTCTCACCCTTCCCGCCCTTGTGAGACATGTGGCAAGACCCATGGTGGGATATGTTACTAGGCTACAGGAGCCTGTTTTAACTGTGGGGGTACGGGACATCTAGCTAAAGATTTTACCAGTGCCCGTAGATTTGGGCCACCTCCTATTACTGCAAAAGGGTCTATTCAGAGCTCTGCTACTAAAGGTTCACAACCAGTTAGCAGAGGTAAAGGCAGGGGTCAGGGCAGCACTTCAGGCAATCAAGGTATGGTAAACCAGTCAGAACAAGGTAGTGCTCAGGCCAGAGCCTACACGATGAGACAGAGGTAAGAAGCTGAAACTTCTAACATTGTGGCTGGTACCTTCTTTATCTCTGATCAGGATGTATTTGTGTTATTTGATCCGGGTTCTACCCACTCATATGTTAGTGCTAGCATCGTTAGTTCCCTTGCTGTTCCATGTGTCAAAATGGATTTTGAGGTGCTAGTAATTAGTCCGTTAGGACAAGAGGTCAGGATCAACAGAATGTATAGAGATTGTCCTTTGGTGATCCAAGGACATACTTTTCTATCTGATTTGATTGAAATGCCCTTCAGAGATTATGATATCATCTTGGGCATGGATTGGCTAGTCAGGCATCATGTGATGATTGATTGTAGACTGAAGACAGTCACTTTTGGTCTCCCTCAGTATGATGATGTGGTAATACATGGGGGAGAGGTAGTTATTGCCATCTAACATAATTTCGGCTCCACTAGCCAAAAAAATTATCAGAAAGGGGTGTTGAAGCATATTTGGCCCATGTGGTAGACACCCATGTGGGGAGTCCAGCATGGAGGGACATCCCTACAGTATGTGACTTTCCGAATGTGCTCCCTGATGAGTTGCCATGATTACCTTCGTAAAGAGAGATGCAGTTTGAGATTGATGTTATGCCTGGTGTGGACCCAATCTCCATAACACCATACAGAATGGCACCAACAGAATTGAAAGAGTTGAAGATACAATTGCAATAGTTGCTTGATAAGGGCTTTATTCGCCCTAGTGTGTCACCTTGGGAAGCCCCGGTGTTGTTTGTTAAGAAGAAAGATAGCACCCTCCACTTGTGTATTGATTACCGACAGTTGAATAAGGTGACAATAAAGAATAGATACCCATTGCCCTCCATTGATGACTTGTTTGATCAGTTGAGGGGTGCAGCTGTGTTCCCTATAACTGATCTGAGATCGGGTTATTATCAGCTGAAGGTGCAAGAGCAGAATATCCCTAAAACTGCCTTTAGAACTCGATATGGCCATTATGAGTTCCTGGTCATGCCATTCGGGTTAACTAATGCTCCAGCTGCATTTATGGATCTAATAAACACTATCTTCAGACCATACCTCGACCAATTTATGATGGTGTTTATTAATGACATCTTGGTATATTCGAGGAGTGCAGTGGAGCATGATAGACATCTGCGGATTGTGCTACAGACCTTAAGGGAGAAGCAAATATACGCCAAATTATCGAAGTGTGAATTTTGGCTGAAGGAAATATCCTTCTTGGGGCACATAGTATCAGCAGAGGGTATTAAGGTAGATTCCAGCAAGATTAAAGCTATCCTTAATTGGAAGGCACCCAGGAATGTTATAGAAATTCGCAGTTTTCTAGGTTTAGCTGGATACTACCGTCGATTTGTGAAGGGATTCTCTATGTTGGCTTCTCCACTGACCAAGCTGCTTTGGAAAGATGTGAAATTTCAGTGGACGGATAAATGTCAGCAGAGTTTTGATGAGTTGAAGAGATGTTTGACTGAAGCTCCAGTCCTGACTTTACCTACCCCGGGTAAAGAGTATACTGTTTATAGTGATGCTTCTCACAATGGGTTAGGATGTGTATTAATGCAAGATCAGAATGTCATTGCATATGCATCACGCCAGTTGAAACCGCATGATAGGAATTATCCTACATATGACTTGGAGCTTGCAGCTATTGCATTTGCTCTTAAGATCTGGAGACACTACTTGTATGGGGAGAAGTGTTACATCTACACAGATCACAAGAGCTTGAAGTACTTGGGCACCCAGAAAGAATTGAATTTGAGACATAGGAGATGGTTAGAGCTGATAAAGGACTATGATTGTCTAATAGACTACCAGCCAGAGAAAGCAAATGTGGTGGCTGACGCCTTAAATCGTAAGACTATGGCAAGTCTAAGAGTTTTTCTTTTGTCCATGGTGCATGAATTAAAGGCACTGCAAACTAGCTTAGAAGTAAATGATGAGGGACAGATAGTAGTTGCATGGCATGTACAGCCAGTGTTGACTAATCAGATCAGAATGGCTGCTCAGAATGACGAGAAATATCAGAAGCTACTAGAAGAAGTCTAGCAGGGCAAGAAACCTAAATTCTCAGTGAGGGATGATGGTCTACTGCTACACCGAGGCAGAATGTGTGCTCCTAATGGCGTTGACTTGAGACAGATCATTATGAAGAAAGCACATGAGTCTCCTTTTGCTATGCACCATTGTGGCACTAAAATGTATAGAGGGCTAAAGGAGCATTACTAGTGGATGGGTATGAAAAGGGATGTAGCTGATTTTGTCTCTAAATGCCTAACTTGTTAGCAAGTGAAGGCAGAACATCAAGCACTAGCTGGTTTATTACAGTCATTGCTAGTACCTGAGTGGAAATGGGAACGGATAACTATGGATTTTTTTATGAGACTTCCGAAGACAAAGAAGAGCCATGATACAGTATGGGTCATAGTTGACAGATTGACCAAGTCTGCTCATTTTCTGCCAGTCTAGATGGACTATAGTTTAGAAAGATTGGCCAAATTATACATAGATGAGATTGTGAGACTACATGGAGTGCCAGTATCGATTGTATCTGACAGAGATCCTAGGTTCACTTCTAGATTCTGGGGTAGTCTTTAGAGAGCCCTAGGAATGAGATTGAACTTTAGCACGGGATTCCACCCACAGACAGATGGCCAGTCTGAGAGGGTAATTTAGATATTGGAGGATATGCTACGGGCTTGTGTAATTGAGTTTGAAGGTAGTTGGGACACACACTTGCCTCTGATTGAGTTTGCTTACAACAACAGCTACCAATCAAGCATTGGGATGCCTCCATATGAAACTCTGTATTGTAGAAAGTGCAGATTGGGCCAGAAATTGTTCAGCAGACAGAGGAGAAAATAAAACTGATCAAAGATCGACTCAAGGCTGCATCAAACCATCAGAAGTCCTACATCAATCTGAAGAGGAGAGATATTGAATATGTAGTGGGTGAGAAAGTATTCCTCAAGGTTTCCCCTCAGAAGAAAATTATGAGATTTGGCAGAAAGGGAAAACTGAATCCTCATTTCATTGGACCATATGAGATTCTGGAAAGAGTGGGTCCTTTAGTATACCATTTAGCACTACCTCCAGTGTTAGAGAAAATACATAATGTCTTTCATGTGTCCATGTTGAGGAGGTATCGATCAGACCCATCTCATGTACTACTAGTAGAAGAGATTGAGGTAAATCCAGACCTCACATACGAGGAAGAACTCATTGAGATTCTGGCATATGAGGTGAAGCAGCTGCGAAACAAGTAGATACCGTTGGTTAAAGTGTTGTGGAACCATCATTCAGGCCAGGAGGCTACTTGGGAGCGTGAAGAGGACATGAGGAGACAGCACCCACTGTTGTTCAGAGACTAATACCAAGCAAAATTTCAAGACGAAATTTATTTTAAAGAGGGGGGGGGGGAGAGAGAATTGTAACACCCCTATTACATCTGCTTTCGTGACTAGTATCGGTCTGGACAATTAAGGACATTAGCATCACATTTAAGACATCTAGGAAAGCCCTAAATGAAAACAAATAGTAATTACCAAATAGTTAAGTATAAATAGGAAAAATAAAGCATAAAATGTTAAATGAGCCGGGGGTCACAGCGATGGGTGACATTACTGGGAAGTGACTGCGAGGTCAATAGTAATCCTATTTTTGAACGGGAAAAATTGACACCGCAGTCCTAAGGACTATTGCGAACCTAGTGGAAAAGAGAAAATCATAGAAAAGAGTTGATAAGTAGGTCAAATAATTAGGTCAGGACTCTGGAAGAAATACCGGATTATTTGCAAACCAGATCAATCCGGCGAGGGGCAAATTGGTCAATTCATCCCTAGAGGTAACTCCTGACCTAACTGTCTAATAAAATCGGAGAAATGAAAATTTTAGAATATAGAATTAACTTAAAGAAACAAGGGAAATAAAGGAAAAAGAAAAAGAATGAAAAATTAGCTTTATGACATCACTTGAATGACATCACATATGATGTCAAAATTAAATTTAATTAACCTAATTTTTGACCAAGTCAATTATAACTTATTTAGACAAAAAAATACAAAAAAATTAAAATAAATTTCACTCATCTTCTCTCCCAAACCAGCCGGCCGAAATTCTCTCCCCTCTCACCTCCATTTTCATTCACCATTAAAGCTTGATTCAAGCTTGATTTCCACTCAATTAACTCTAATTTCCCCCAAATTCTCCATAAAACCTTGCTATCTTAACTTGAGAAAGAGATTGAAGAAGAAAAGCAAAGGGGAAGAGTGAAGAAATTGGTGATTGAATTTCAAGAGAAAGGTTAGCAGTTAAATCTATGTGTTTAGGGTTGCATACACTTAGAATTAAAGTGTAACTGCAAACAAAGCCATCATGGGAGGACTAAGTGGGATTTTCAACCATCCTTAAGGGGAATAGAAATTGCTTGAATTTGATGGAATTAAAGAGTTAGAGAAGTTGAATTAAGTGTATAGATGTTGATTATGTACTTTAATTTCATTAATTGAATGAATTGTGTAAATTAGGGTTCTTGAATTCTTGAAATTGGGAGAAAATTTGTAGGAAATGGTAAATTGATGCAAATGACCTTAATTGAGGTTAGAAATGGTCAATTGTGACCAATTGAGATATGTTAGAATTGGTAGAATTGAAATACAATTCGGATTGGTTAGGGGTCCCAATCTGGCAGTTTAACCTAGGTTCTTTTCAGGAACCAAAACTGAAATTCTGATAACCCAATTGGTGTGAGACCAATTGGGGATGAAATTAGACACATAAAGACACAATTTTCATTCAGAGACCATGCCCAGAAAATGACATTTAGATAGTGAACAATTAGGTCAAATCTGGGTAATGTGCACTGCCACTGTACAAAAATGACCAAATAAATAGTGTTTGTTCATTTGGCCATAACTTGGTCTAGGTAGGTCCAAATGACCTGATTTTTGTGGCATTGGAAAGGTATGACATAGGAATACAACTTTTATGAAGAACACCAACCCAAATTCTACCCATAACCAAGTCATTTTGCCACCCAAATTTAGTTGTCCAAAACCGCCAGAACTAAGAAAGTGCCCAGAATTCTGGGTTTGAACTAATTCGGCCAGCCTTGAAAAATGACCATATCTTGGGCTACAAAACTCCAAATAGAGTGATTTAAAATGTGAATTAAATATAAGACAATAAGGAATAACTTTGATGAGGGACACTTAGCCAAATATCCATAGTAACTAGACCAATGGAACAGTGCAACATAGGGGAACAAAATGTCTCACTAGCTTGACTAGTGGGAGGAATTAGTTTTGTATTCCCTCTATGGCTGAAGTGTTGAGGTTTGTGCCAGTAGAGGAAGAAATTTGAATGGGTACCCATAGATTTGAGCTAGCCAGCCTTGGTATTCCTCATAAACCTTTAGCTATTGAGATGAAAAATATATATATATTGATGGCATGATATGACTGTGTGAATTTATAAAAATTGTTTTGTGACTTCTGAAGTGAAAATTCTTTAACTAAAATTTAAATTGTGTTTTGTAGCTGTCTAACAATTTCAGTATTGTATTTGGAATAATTGCGATTTAATATATGCATAAATTGGTATTTTTGTTATGTTGTGCACCATTGAGTATTTGTACTCAACGATGGCTTTTCATTGCTGTTGCAGGTAGAGAAACTGGTAAAGCAGCTGAGTAAGCTGCTAAAGGCCAACAGTACTACATTTTGGATTTTTGTCAGGTACTAAATGATACCCCTTTTGTACATATTTATTTTGATGTATATGACTGTATGTATGTTTTGTAATTGATCTTGAACAGTTGTACAGTAACTTTGTAATAATATTATTTTTGAATTTTCTATCTGTAAATTAAATTTGTGTATGTACAATTAAGTATTTTAATGCAACAAGTATGAGTTTATGTAATTGTTTTGAAAATATTGTGAATTGTGGATTTTGAGTTGAATTGTGTTTGATTGTGTTGGTTGGAAATTATTTGGAGGTTGGGATTTGTGAAATGATTGAAAATCACTTAGAAGTGCTTTTTTATAGGTTTTAAAATTTTTGGTTTTTCTCAATTATAGATGGCACTCTGCCGAAATTTTTACAAAATTTGCGAAAAAATAAAAATGGTCAAAAATTTTACTTAGCTTTTATACTTCAAATAAAAGTTTTTAACACCTGTCAAAAGTACTCACCACCTTCAAAGAAGATAAAATTATTTTTAAAATTCTTTGTAGTGTATTTAATAGGTATACTACGGGATCATATTATGTCTTACAGAGGAGTAAGGTGTGACAAGTTTCCTCTATGACACAGTTATGTTATATGTTTATGATCATGCATGATATGATGTGGTAAGACCAGGTGAGGCCTAATAAGCTCCTGGCTCACTATTTATTTTATGCGAAAGTGTAATGCCCTTACCATAGGTAGTACGTACATTCTACTGTTTTAGCGACTAATATCTGTTCGAACAGTCAGAATGTCTGGAACTACACTTAAACTATAGTGAGGAGGCATAAATTGATGGAATAAATATTAAGAAAAATATAGGAAAAATTTAGAAAAAATAAAATAAAATTTAAGAGAATTTATTAATTGGTATAAACTAATAAAAATAACCCGATAAGTACCATGAATGGCATTTCACTCCAGAGGTGAATTTTGACCTATATGTCAAATTAAAATTTGAGAGAATTAACATAATTAAAATAAATTAAAATTATAAATTTATTAGTGGGAAATGATAAAAGAAAAGAAAGAAAAAGAAGAGAAAAGAAAAAGAAAAGAAAAAGAAAAAAAAGCTTATGAAATTTTTTTAAAAAAATTAAAGTACAAAAAAATAAATATAAATAGACACAAGATGACAAACCCCCACTAACAAAGTCATCTTCTTCCTACACTTCTTCTCTCTCTTTGAGTTGCACCATTGAAGCTTGATTTCCCAAGCTTCTTCCACATAAAACCCATAGCTCTCTTCACAAAAAATCCTTCTCACTCCATAAGGAAGCTTTAGATACCCATTTGAAAAAGAGAAATTGAAGTTTGGAAGTTGGGTCACAAGGTAAGTGTAAAAATACCACTCCCTCTCTTCTTTAAATCTTATAAGAATGATGAGATGATGTTTGATGTTTTTAAATGATGAAAAATGGTTCCATAAGGATGTTCGAATAGTTGATATGATTAGAAGTGTAAATTGGGTGATTGGAATTAGGGTTTATGTCACACCCTACCCCTCTGTAAGGCATAACATGATCCCGTAGTATACCTAATGAATTACCAACTTCGTCTACTGATAACTCATTAAATACACTACAAGGGATTTTAAAAACTTTTCTTACTTCTTTTACAGTGGTGAGCACTATTTACAGGTGTTAAAAACCTTTTTGAACTGAAGTGATAGAACTAACACATTTGAATTATTTGGAATTTCTGTAAAAATTTTGGCAGAATGCCATCTGTATTTTGGATAAAACAGTTCTTCAGAAAACCTGTAAAAACACTTCAATAAATTTTCAAATCTCAACTTCAACATTTTTCTCAACCCAACACAGTTCTCAAGTCAAATTCACAGTAATTTTTCAAGGACTGAGATAAAGAAATATACTACAATTTTTACAAGTCAAAATATCTCATAATTTACCTTACAACTTCAATGTGCAATTTTTATTTACAACTGCTCAAAACCAAAAACAATATGTACATACAGTGAACATACATTACATTACAAAATACAAAATACTGGTATACTCATTATACCCGGTAGTCTCTCATTTGGAGGTACTAGCGACCTAATCTGTTGCCACATGCATGCCTCACTGCGGCGACAATAAAAAGCTATCGCTGAGACAATGTCTCAGTGGTGCACAACATTAACCAAATACAATTTAAATCACAATTCATAAGTCATGTAAATAGTGGATACTTAAAACCATAGTTAAATTCAAGACAATAATGTCATAAGGAATTTAACACAATATTACAATAAATCTCAATAATCAAAACATAGTTAAATTCAAAAGACAGTGAGTGTCAATAAGAATTTAAACTCATTTCACAATCTTACAATATGCATCAATAAATCACACACAGCTTTAATCATGTTCCCAAAGTCAATTCATCCCAAAAGCCGATGGCTAATGAGGTATTCAATTCATCCCAAAAGTCAATGACTAATGAGGAATAACATAGCTAGCTAGCAAAAATATGAGTACTCATTCTATTCGTCCTCAACAGGCACACACCTCAACACTTCAGCCAGAGAGGGAATTCAATTCATCCCACTAGACAAGCTAGCGAGGAATAAAATCAATGTACATGATAGCTGTGGTTTCAAACCAATTACAGTGCTTTTCAATCAATAAGTATCCATCAAATATCATTCAAACCATTTTTCACAATTTCACAACTTAAAACAATAATATGCAAATAGTCATAATTTATTTCAATTGAAAATAATTCAAAAGAAATAGTTGTTGTGCACAAACCTCTGATAACTGTCTCCGGGTCTGGACTCAGTATTTCCTTCCCTTTTCCTGAGTCTTTGGTAACTGAGAAACACAATTTGAAGTGTTTCAGTACTAAATTAAACTGTCTCTAACGATAATGTTCGATAAGTAATTCACTGAACTCAATTATTCACTGAATACCTTTATTTGCTTAATCATCTAATATACCGACCCTCGATGCGTTTTAGGTAAATTAGGTTTTAGTGTCCTTAATACGTCACATTCGATAGGGTTTTAGGGTTGGTACGTTTTACCAAACTCATTTCTATGTATACTGCGTTTCCTTGCATTTTATTGCAAATTGCTCGATTTCGGGATACTAGTTTGACCTAACTGGACGATCTAGTTTCCTCGGTTTTCGGGTTTCGGTCAAAACTACAAACTTGTAGATCTATGTCTTATGGAACGTGGGGCAAAATTTTAGGTCAATCCGAGTTAATTAGACCAAGTTATGGTCATTATACTATTGCTGGTCAATTGGTATCAAATTAGGTCAATTTGGTCAACTTTGGTTCGGCCAGTTTTTGGACCCGAACTTGTGCAAGCTTTTTGACTTACTTCTGGTCATTTCTGGGCTTTGGTGTCTTCATAAGACTTGTAGGTATGGGTCTTAACTATTCATGGTTAAAATTTCAGGTCAATTGGACCTGTTTTGAGTGAGTTATGGCCTAAATACTAACTGCTGCCCAATTGGTCAGTTTTTAGGTCTCAATTGCACTTAATCCGAATTGGTCATTTTTCATATCACCTTGCAAGCAGAATTTTGGTATGCTTTCTCAATAAAAGTTGGCACATTTTGTGCCTAGTTTCACCTCTAATTGGTCTCATACCAATTGAGATTACACATCTAAAGTTATTGACTAAAATGCATACTGCCCTTAACTACTATGCTTAAACACACATCAATTACACATGTAACTTACTATATGTTCACTTCCCTTACCATTTCTGTTTTGGTTCATTACCAAAACCATATCCCACTTTACATTAACATCACTTTGGGCAGATTACAAACATCCTTAATACACCAATTAAAGCTCACATTTACAAAGTCTAAATACAATCACATACACACCTAAACATCACTAATTCTTACATACACTTTACACAATCAATCTTTACACATATCCATCAATTCTCAAGGTCAATATTCTGCCAATACCTTCATGAACATATACATTTATCCAAGAATCTCAAGGCTGCCGAAATTTTCCTCAACACCAAAGTATCCCACAATTCATCAATTTCCATCCAAGTGCAAAAATCACTATATACATATGAAGTAATTTATTAGGATATTAAATCACCATAACCAACAACATTTCTCATCAAATATATACACAATTATTTCATCAATTACATGACTCCATGGCTGTCCAAAAACATCTCAATAACTCTTCAAACTTAAAAATTTTCTTCACAAATTCAACACCCATAACATGCACACAAAGTTTAACAAAGCTATCTTCAAAAATGCTAACTTACCTTATAGTTGGAACTTGTTAAACCTTGATTAAACTTCTCAAATTTGGTATCAAACTCTTCCTTGTGATGTGTAGACAATTTTTTATGAAGGAACCTAAGTGAATGGAGTTGAAATGGAGGAGTTAGGAGAGCTCATGCAAAACGGCAATGGTGGTTTCCTCTCATCCTTTAATTCGGCAACTTTGAATACAAATAAGGAAGATGAATTGCAGATGGTAAGATGAGTGTACACCTGCCCCATTATCTTTAATTATTCCTTTAGTGGTCCACTTAGATTAAATCATATAATATGTTTACATGTGTTATTTACACATTTTTCACTCCATTTTGGCTATTTGTATTAGGTACCCTCAATTTAATTTTTCATTTTATTTTCTAAGTGTAATATTATTTATTTTTAGAATATATTTAGGTCAAAAGACAATTCAGGATGTCAAATGACCATAATGCCCCTGTTCGGGTTGCATTCCCGATTTTTCGGTAACACCGGGTTTTGTCTGTTTTTCGATTTCTCACTTTTCTTTGTACTAATTATTTAATTTTTCTTTGATCTTTCTAATGATATTTATTCTTCAATAAGGGTCTATTTAAGACCTAAAAATGTTTTCCAGGGTTCCCCGCAGTCCAGGGCTAGTCAACGGTCCACGCCGTGACTTCCTGGTGCGGTCCCCCATCGCTAGGGTTCCTGGCTCACTTAACTTGGTTACATTTCTTTGCTATTATTTTTCCTTTGTTTTTCTTGTATTTTCTTCTCTTGTATTTCATTATTTTATGTCTCCTCACTCATATTGAAGTGTAGTTCTAGGCATCCTAGCTGTCCGGACAACACTGGTCACCGGAGCAAAATGAACGCACTCACCGAACTTAGGGTGTTACAATTCTCCCCCTTAAATAAATTTCGTCTCGAAATTTTACAGCATTAGTCTCTCAGCAATTTGTGGGTGCTGTCTCCTCATATCCTCTTCACGTTCCCAAGTAGCTTCTGGCTGAATGATGGTTCCACAAGATTTAACCAGGTGTATCTGTTTATTCCTCAGCTGCTTCACCTCATAAGCCAGAATTTTTATGGGTTCTTCCTCATATGAGAGGTCTGGATTTACCTCAATCTCTTCAACTGATAGTACATGAGATGGGTCAGATCTGTACCTCCTTAACATGGACACATGGAAGACACTGTGTATCCTTGCTAGCTCTGGAGGTAATGCCAACCGATATGCTAAAGGACCCACTCTTTCCAGAATTTCATATGGTCCAATGAAAAGAGGACTCAGTTTCCCCTTTTTGCCAAATCTCATAATCCTCTTCCAAGGAGAAACTTTGAGGAATACCTTATCACCCACTGCATACTCAATATCTCTTCTTTTCAAATCAACATAGGACTTCTGACAGTCTGATGCAGCCTTGAGTCTATCTCTGATCAATCTGATCTTTTCCTCTGTCTGTTGAACAATTTCTGGCCCAATCATCTTCCTTTCACCTACCTCATCCCAACATAAGGGAGTTCTGCACTTTCTACCATACAAAGCTTCATATGGAGGCATCCCAATGCTTGATTGGTAGCTGTTGTTATAAGCAAACTCAATCAAAGGCAAGTGTGTATCCCAACTACCTTCAAATTCAATCACACAAGCCCGTAGCATATCCTCCAATATCTGAATAACCCTTTCAGACTGGCCATCTTTCTGTGGGTGGAATGCTGTGTTGAAGTTCAATCTAGTTCCTAGGGCTCTCTGAAGACTACCCCAGAATCTAGAAGTGAACCTAGGACCTCTGTCAGACACAATTGATACTGGCACTCCATGCAATTTTACAATCTCATATATGTACAATCTGGCCAATCTTTCCAGGCTATAGTCCATCCGAACTGGCAAAAAGTGAGCAGACTTAGTCAATCTGTCAACTATAACCCATACTGCATCATGACTACTCTGTGTCCTTGGAAGTCCTGTAACAAAATCCATAGTTATTCGTTCCCATTTCCACTGCATCGACAAAGGATGTAACAAACCAGCTGGAACTTGATGTTCTGCCTTTACTTGCTGACAAGTTAGGCATTTGGAAACAAATTCAGCTATATCTCTCTTCATCCCCATCCACCAGTAATGCTCTTTCAGCCCTCTGTACATTTTAGTTCCACCAGGGTGCATAGCAAATGGAGACTCATGTGCTTCCTTCATAATGATCTGTCTCAATTCCACATCACTAGGAACGCACATTCTGCCCTGATGTAGTAATAAACCATCATCTTTCACAGAAAATTCAGGTTTCTTGCCCTGCTGGACTTCTTTCAGTAGATTCTGATATTTTTCATCACTCTGAGCAGCCATTCTGATCTGATCAATCAACATTGGCTGTACATGCTATGCAACTACTGTCTATCCCTCATCATCAATCTCTAAACTGGCATGCTGTGCTTTTAATTCATATACCATGGACATGGGAGAAACTCTGAGACTTGCCATAGTCTTGCGACTTAAGGCGTTAGCCACCACATTTGCTATCCCTGGCTGATAGTCTATTAGGCAATCATAATCTTTAATGAGTTCTAACCATCTCCTCTACCTCAGATTCAATTCCTTCTGGGTGCCTAAGTACTTCAAGCTCTTGTGATCCGTGTAAATGTAGCATTTCTCTCCATACAAATAGTGTCTCCAGATCTTCAGAGCAAAAACAATAGCTGCTAGCTCCAGATCATGTGTTGGGTAGTTCCTCTCATGCGGTTTCAGCTGGCGTGATGCATAAGCAATGACATTCCGATCTTGCATCAATACACAGCCTAACCCATTGTGAGAAGCATCACTATAAGCTGTGTATTCTTTAGCCGGAGTAGGTAAAGTGAGAACTGGAGCTTCAGTCAAACACCTCTTCAACTCATCAAAACTTTGCTGGCATTTATCAGTCCACTGAAATTTTACATCTTTCTGAAGCAGTTTGGTCAGTGGAGAAGATAACATAGAAAACCCCTTCACAAACCGACGGTAATATCCAGCTAAACCCAGAAAACTACGAATTTCTGTGATGTTCCTGGGCGGCTTCCAATTAAGGATAGCTTCTACCTTGCTGGAATCTACCTTGATCCCTTCAGCTGACACAACATGTCCCAAAAAAGAGATTTCTTTCAGCTAAAATTCACACTTCGACAATTTGGCGTATAGCTGTTTCTCCCTTAAGGTCTGCAGTACAATCCGCAAATGTCTGTCATGCTCCTTTACGTTCCTTGAATATATCAAAATGTCATCAATAAACACCACCACAAATTGATCGAGATATGGTCTGAAGATAGTGTTCATCAGATCCATAAAAGCAGCTGGAGCATTTGTTAACCCGAATGGCATTACTAGAAACTCATAGTGGCCATATCGAGTTCTGAAAGCAGTTTTTGGAATACTCTGCTCTTGCACCTTCAACTGATAATAACCAGATCGCAAATCAATTTTGGAAAATACAGCTACATCTTTCAATTGATCAAACAGATCATCAATGCGAGGCAATGGATATCTGTTCTTTATTGTCACCTTATTCAACTGTCGGTAGTCAATACATAAGCAGAGAGTACCATCCTTCTTCTTAACAAACAACACTGGTGCTCCCCAAGGTGACACACTAGGGCGGATGAAGCCCTTTTCAAGTAATTCTTGCAATTGTATCTTCAACTCCTTCAGCTCTGCTGGTGCCATTCTGTATGGCGTTATGGAGATTGGATCCACACCAGGCATAACATTAATTTCAAACTGCACTTCTCTTTCCGGAGGTAATACTGGCAATTCATCAGGATACACATATGGAAAGTCATGTACTGTAGGGATGTCCTTCAATGCTGGACTCCCCACTTGGGTGTCTACCACATGTGCTAAGTATGCTTCACACCCCTTTCTGATCATTTTTCTGGCTAGTGCAGCCGAAATGATGTTTGATGGCAATAACTGTCTTTCCCCATGTATTACCACATCACTATACTGAGGAAGGCCAAAAGTGACTGTCTTCAGCCTACAGTCAATCATGGCATGATGCCTAGCTAACCAATCCATGCCCAAGATGATATCATAATCTCTGAAGGGCATTTCAATGAAATCAGACAGGAAAGTGTGTCCTTGGATCACCAAAGGACAATCTCTATACATTCTATTAACCCTGACTTCCTGTCCTAGTGGACTTGTTACTAGCACCTCAAAGTCCATTTTTGTACATGGAACAGCAATGCAATCAATGATGCTAGCACTCACATAAGAATGGGTAGAGCCCGGATCAAATAACACAATCACATTTTGGTTAAAAGTTGAGAAGGTACCAGCCACAACATCAGATGTCTCGGCCTCTTCCCTCTGTCTCATTGCATACATTCTAACTGGAGCACTGTCTTGCTCTGATTGTTTCACTGTGCCTTGGCTGCCTGCTGGGTTACCTCTACCCCTGCCTCTACCTCTGCTAGGTGGTTGTGAGCTTCGTGACAGTGGCTCGAATCGACCCTTCTGCAGTAGTAGGAGGTGGTCCAACTCTGCGACTACTGGTGCAATCCTTGGCAAAGTGTCCTATGCCTCCACAGTTATAACAGGCTCCAATAGCCTTATAGCATATCCCACCATGATTTTTTCCACAAGTTTCACATTGGCGGGGAGGGTAGGAACTTTTGGTACTTTGCTGACCAGATAGGGGAGGTCTCTGTCCTGAATATCTTCCCCTGCTAGATTTCTTGCTACCTCTGCCATGTCCCCCATAGTTCTTCCTTTTCCCAGTATGACCACTGGAACTCTGTTCTATTGACTTTCCCTCTTTATCTGTCTTCTCTGATTTCTTTTTCTCAGGAGCAGTCTCAATCTCAATTCTTTCCAACTCTAGGGCTTGAGAAATAAGTTCAGAGAAGTTAGTGTGTTTAAAGCCGATTACTTGTGCTCTGATACTAGGCTTCAAGCCAGTTTCAAACCTCTTGCATCTCTCCCTGCTGGTAGAGAGTAGAATCACTGCATAATGGCTAAGGCGGGAAAATTCCCTTTCATACTCAGCCACTGATCTGCCCCCCTATTTCAGACTTAGGAACTCTTGCAGCTTCTGGTCTACATAAGCATCAGGGACATATTTCTGTCTGAATTCCCTGAGAAAGTCATTCCATGTTAGCACTGCAAGTTCTACCAGACTGTGGGGAATGGTTTTCCACCAATCATAAGCATCCCCCTGTAACAAAGACACTGAGTATTCAAATCTGAGCTCCTCTGTGCAATGCAGTTTCTTAAATACCCTATCCATCCTCTCTAACCACTGTTCAGCTTCTAGAGGATCTACTGTCCCTTTGAACTCTGTAGCCCCATATTTCATCAATTTATCATACTGCCTAGTCGGAGATTATGGTTGTACCACTGGTGTCTGTATTGGGACTTGAGTAGGCACATTACCAGCCATTTGTTGGAACATTGTAGCCATCTCTTTGAGCGAATCGAGCAGAAACTGTGGTAATCGCAGGGCTGGTGTCTTGAACCACTAACATCATGTAGGCCTGGGGCATCCCCTTGCACCTCAGCCTCTATAGATTGATCGACTGAACGATCACCCTCTTCCATATTCAGTGCGAGGAATTAAGATCTCCTGAACAAATAACACAAGGAGATTTCCTCCCGTTAGTGCATATTTATAATGTAATGTACTGTATGTATCCAACAATGATATTGAGCAGTTGTACTATGAAGAAAGAATATTCAAATAACAGGTGAAAACAGAATTTAAAAACCTTGCTCTGATACCACCAAAACATGTCACACCCTACCCCTCTGTAAGGCATAACATGATCCTGTAGTATACCTAATGAATTACCAACTCCGTCTACTGATAACTCATTAAATACACTACAAGGGATTTTAAAAACTTTTCTTACTTCTTTTACAGTGGTGAGCACTATTTACAGGTGTTAAAAACCTTTTTGAACTGAAGTGATAGAACTAACACATTTGAATTATTTGGAATTTCTATAAAAATTTTGGCAGAGTGCCATCTGTATTTTGGATAAAACAGTTCTTCAGAAAACCTGTAAAAACACTTTAATAAATTTTCAAATCTCAACTTCAACATTTTTCTCAACCCAACACAGTTCTCAAGTCAAATTCACAGTAATTTTTCAAGGACTGAGATAAAGAAATATAATACAATTTTTACAAGTCAAAATATCTCATAATTTACCTTACAACTTCAATGTGCAATTTTTATTTACAATTGCTCAAAACCAAAAACAATATGTACATACAGTGAACATACATTACATTACAAAATACAAAATACTGGTATACTCATTATACCCGGTAGTCTCTCGCTGGAGGTACTAGCGACCTAATCACGCCTGCCTGTTTGGTCTACTGCGATAAAGAATAAAGCTATTCTTTGAGACAATGTCTCAGTGGTGCACAACATTAACCAAATACAATTTAAATCACAATTCATAAGTCATGTAAATAGTGGATACTTAAAACCATAGTTAAATTCAAGACAATAATGTCATAAGGAATTTAACACAATATTACAATAAATCTCAGTAATCAAAACATAGTTAAATTCAAAAGACAGTGAGTGTCAATAAGAATTTAAACTCATTTCACAATCTTACAATATGCATCAATAAATCACACACAGCTTTAATCATGTTCCCAAAGTCAATTCATCCCAAAAGCCGATGGCTAATGAGGTATTCAATTCATCCCAAAAGTCAATGACTAATGAGGAATAACATAGCTAGCTAGCAAAAATATGAGTACTCATTCTATTCGTCCTCAACAGGCACACACCTCAACACTTCAGCCAGAGAGGGAATTCAATTCATCCCACTAGACAAGCTAGCGAGGAATAAAATCAATGTACATGATAGCTGTGGTTTCAAACCAATTCTGATGCTTTTCAATCAATAAGTATCCATCAAATATCATTCAAACCATTTTTCACAATTTCACAACTTAAAACAATAATATGCAAATAGTCATAATTTATTTCAATTGAAAATAATTCAAAAGAAATAGTTGTTGTGCACAAACCTCTGATAACTGTCTCCGGGTCTGGACTCAGTATTTCCTTCCCTTTTCCTGAGTCTTTGGTAACTGAGAAACACAATTTGAAGTGTTTCAGTACTAAATTAAACTGTCTCTAACGATAATGTTCGATAAGTAATTCACTGAACTCAATTATTCACTGAATACCTTTATTTGCTTAATCACCTAATATACCGACCCTCGATGCGTTTTAGGTAAATTAGGTTTTAGTGTCCTTAATACGTCACATTCGATAGGGTTTTAGGGTTGGTACGTTTTACCAAACTCATTTCTATGTATACTACGTTTCCTTGCATTTTATTGCAAATTGCTCGATTTCGGGATACTAGTTTGACCTAACTGGACGATCTAGTTCCCTCGATTTTCGGTCAAAACTACAAACTTGTAGATCTATGTCTTATGGAACGCGGGGCAAAATTTTAGGTCAATCCGAGTTAATTAGACCAAGTTATGGTCATTATACTATTGCTGGTCAATTGGTATCAAATTAGGTCAATTTTAGGTCAATTTGGTCAACTTTGGTTCGGCCAGTTTTTGGACCCGAACTTGTGCAAGCTTTTTGACTTACTTCTGGTCATTTCTGGGCTTTGGTGTCTTCATAAGACTTGTAGGTATGGGTCTTAACTATTCATGGTTAAAATTTCAGGTCAATTGGACCTGTTTTGAGTGAGTTATGGCCTAAATACTAACTGCTGCCCAATTGGTCAGTTTTTAGGTCTCAATTGCACTTAATCCGAATTGGTCATTTTTCATATCACCTTGCAAGCAGAATTTTGGTATGCTTTCTCAATAAAAGTTGGCACATTTTGTGCCTAGTTTCACCTCTAATTGGTCTCATACCAATTGAGATTACACATCTAAAGTTATTGACTAAAATGCATACTGCCCTTAACTACCATGCTTAAACACACATCAATTACACATGTACCTTACTATATGTTCACTTCCCTTACCATTTCTGTTTTGGTTCATTACCAAAACCATATCCCACTTTACATTAACATCACTTTGGGCAGATTACAAACATCCTTAATACACCAATTAAAGCTCACATTTACAAAGTCTAAATACAATCACATACACACCTAAACATCACTAATTCTTACATACACTTTACACAATCAATCTTTACACATATCCATCAATTCTCAAGGTCAATATTCTGCCAATACCATCATGAACATATACATTTATCCAAGAATCTCAAGGCTGCCGAAATTTTCCTCAACACCAAAGTATCCCACAATTCATCAATTTTCCATCCAAGTGCAAAAATCACTATATACATATGAAGTAATTTATTAGGATATTAAATCACCATAACCAACAACATTTCTCATCAAATATATACACAATTATTTCATCAATTACATGACTCCATGGCTGTCCAAAATGAACATCTCAATAACTCTTTAAACTTAAAAATTTTCTTCACAAATTCAACACCCATAACATGCACACAAAGTTTAACAAAGCTATCTTCAAAAATGCTAACTTACCTTATAGTTGGAACTTGTTAAACCTTGATTAAACTTCTCAAATTTGGTATCAAACTCTTCCTTGTGATGTGTAGACAATTTTTCATAAGGAACCTAAGTGAATGGAGTTGAAATGGAGGAGTTAGGAGAGCTCATGCAAAACGGCAATGGTGGTTTCCTCTCATCCTTCAATTCGGCAACTTTGAATCCAAATGAGGAAGATGAATTGCAGATGGTAAGATGAGAGTACACCTGCCCCATTATCTTTAATTATTCCTTTAGTGGTCCACTTAGATTAAATCATATAATATGTTTACATGTGTTATTTACACATTTTTCACTCCATTTTGGCTATTTGTATTAGGTACCCTCAATTTAATTTTTCATTTTATTTTCTAAGTGTAATATTATTTATTTTTAGTATACATTTAGGTCAAAAGACAATTCGGGATGTCAAATGACCATAATACCCCTGTTCGGGTTGCATTCCTGATTTTTCGGTAACACCGGGTTTTGTCTGTTTTTCGATTTCTCACTTTTCTTTGTACTAATTATTTAATTTTTCTTTGATCTTTCTAATGATATTTATTCTTCAATAAGGGTCTATTTAAGTCCTAAAAATGTTTTCCAGGGTTCCATGATCCGAGCTAGTCAACGGTCGGCCAGTGACTTCCTGTCATGATCCCCATTGCTAGGGTTCCCGGCTCGCTTAACTTGGTTACATTTCTTTGCTATTATTTTTCCTTTGTTTTTCTTGTATTTTCTTCTCTTGTATTTCATTATTTTATGTCTCCTCACTCATATTGAAGTGTAGTTCTAGGCATCCTACCTGTCCGGACAACACTGGTCACCAGAGCAGCAGAACGCACTACCGAACTTAGGGGTGTTACAGTTTATGTACATGATGTGGGGACTTTATGTAAATGCTTGAAATTGACGTGGTTGAGTTGAGATTGTTGCTTGTAGAAGTGCTATGCATGCTAATTGAAGTAAGGAAGATAGAGGAAATTGAAATTGGGAGTGCTTGTTTTCTGAAGGTTTTGGGACTCGATGAGTCCAGCATGAGTTTTGAACCACAACTGAAATTATGTAGCTTCAATTGGTATGAGGCCAATTGGAGGTGAAACTAGACCCAAAATAGCCAATTTTCTATGAAGAAACCATGCCTAAATTCTGTCCAAAACTTGACCTAAACACTACCCAAATCCGGATGACCCTGCACAAAACTCAGAAAATGACCAAATGAACAGTACATATTCATTTGGTCATAACTCTCTCTATACTTGTCCAGACGACTTGAATTTGATACCATTGGAAATCTTAGATATAGGGCTACAATTTTCATGAAGACCACTGAACCCATAAATGCCAAAAACTAAACCAAATTGCTGGCCCAATTTGGGTAACAAAACTGCCCAGAATTAGGTTGTCCAGAAACTACTGGACATAAACTCACTCGACCAGTTTTGGCAAAATGGCCATAACTTGGTCTACAAGAACTTAAATGTAGTGAAACTAGTGGCAAAATGTCCACATGAAACAGACCTAAAAAATTGGTATTTTGACCAAAACCCAAAAATCAAGAGAACTAGGTCAAATAGTTAGAATAATTCACTGCATCAAAACCTGTAATCTGACCAAATTTCACTTGACCTCAGAATAGTCTTTTAGTCATAACTCCCACTAGAAAAATCCAATTGTGATGAACTATACCTTTCTAGAAACCTGAGAAATAGGGCTACAACTTTGTTTCAGAAATCTACCTCAAATTATGAATGAAAGAACCTCAAAAAGTGACTTGCATTCACTGACCTAAACTGATCACCTGTTGGTACTGGGTACATGAGCCCAGGTCAGTTAATTGGCCATAAATTATTCCACAAAACTTGAAAAATTGTGATACAAATTTCTCAATGATCATAAGACATATGGAAATAGTTTCAATGAAGATCATTATGCCTAAAAGTGACTGCAACCTATTCCATTAATTAGGTAAAGTTTAAGTCCAAAAGCTGCCTAGTTAAGGAACCAGAATCTGGAAATGAGTCAGTTATGGTTACCCGACCATAACTTGAGTTCTAAAAATCAAATTGACATGATTCAAAAGAAAATAAAGATAAGACATAGAGGAACAACTTCCATGAAGGAAGTGTGGCCAAACAGTGGCTACAAACTGATTATATGGATAGGCAAAAGTAAGACACAAAAACTGAACCAAAGAAGGGTCCATGAGATAAATTATCTTATGGTAGGGAATTTAACCCTAACAAGTCATTAAACACTAAACCACATGAAAAAGGTATGTGGAACCTATTTTCCTACTATAAAGTGATATGAACATTCAAATAAATATATAATAATGTGTAATTACCCATAGTATACCTAGACTTATTTATTTAGTTTGAATCGATTGTTATACCAATTAGGGACTACAGATAGTAATACTGCCTACCTAGAAAATCATGAACTGACAATATATGTCTGGTATGATTGTTCTATAGGCTATATGCCTACTTACTGGCAATTGTGCCTAACTTTATTTCTGACTTTACAAGCTTGACAGCTATCCTCGTGCCTGAAAAATGTATATAGGGTAGACATATGGCTGTCTAACCCGTATACTCCAGTGTATTTAGCTTTTATAGTCTGTTATAGGTTTCTTGGGCATTGGTAATAATTAATTAAGACTGAATATACAATAAGTAAACAGAAAAGATCCCGATAATTTAAATTGTTTCCAAAGTGAAATGAAGATATAAAATGCCTAGAAATTAGGAAATTTGCCATATATAGAATTATTATTTAAATTGTTTAGTTATTGTTATTATAAATTATGCACCACTAAGGGTTATGCTTAGCGCGTTGGTTTTCCATCGCATAGGTACTGGAGATCAGCAGTCGCCACAGTAGTGTTCAGACAAAGCTCTGACCAGATCTGCCACCATCCAGAGTCACCTCACCAGTCTTTTGTATTTTGGTAGGGCCCATGTATAGACTAGTATTTTGGTTCATTATGTCTAATCATGATGTAATTACTAGTTTATGATGTATTTCATTTTGGACTTGTAATTAAACTTTGAGATTATAATGAAAACTTGTAATTTATTATCTATGAATTTCTATATGAATGCAATAGATGATACTTCATTTTGAGATCTCATGAATAGTTGTGAATGATATGATAAAAGAGAATATGATATGGAAATATATGAAATGAATATGAACATGTTAACAGGTAATTAGTGGAACCCGCTAAATGCTAATAAAACAGGGGAGGCTCTGTCCAGGTCTCCACAGAAATAAGTTATAAAAAAAAAAAATCTACACATGGATTACATGCCTTTAAATGATATTAAAAGTTTACAATAGACATGATAAGACAAGATAGGGTGCTCCGGCACCAAATGTGGCACTTTTTGCTCGGCTATACAATAGACGGGTAAGGGGCGTCACAGGAAGTCTTGAGGAGCCTCTGTTTGAGTCAGGTATGTCACACCCTACCCCTCTGTAAGGCATAACATGATCCCATAGTATACCTAATGAATTACCAACTCCGTCTACTGATAACCCATTAAATACACTACAAGGGATTTTAAAAACTTTTCTTACTTCTTTTACAGTGGTAAGCACTATTTACAGGTATTAAAAACCTTTTTGAACTGAAGTGATAGAACTAACACATTTGAATTATTTGGAATTTCTATAAAAATTTTGGCAGAGTGCCATCTGTATTTTGGATAAAACAGTTCTTCAGAAAACCTGTAAAAAGCACTTCAATATATTTCCAAATCTCAACTCTAACATATTTCTCAACACAACATATTTCTCAACTCAAATCCACAGTGATTTTTTCAAAGTCTAAGGTACAAGAAATATAATACAACTTTTTTTACAAGCCAAAATAACTCATAATTATTTTACAACTTCAATGTACAATTTTTTATTTACAACTGCTCAAAACCAAAAACAATATATACATACAGTGGTCATACATTACAGTACAAATTTAAAATGTTAGTATACTCATTATACCCGGTAGTCTCTCGCTGGAGGTACTAGCAGCCTAGTCTGCTGCCCTGTCTGTCTGTCTACCTGCGACAGCAATAAAAAGCTATCGCTGAGACAATGTCTCAGTGGTGCACAACATTAACCAAATACAACTTAAATCACAGTTCATAAATCATTTAAATGATGGATATGTAAAATCATAGTTAAATTCAAGACAATGAGTGTCAGAAGGAATTTAACACAATATCACAATAAATCTCAGAGATCAAAACATATTTAACTTCAAAAGACAGTAAATGTCAATAAGGATTTAACTCCTTTTCACAATCTCATAATACAAATCAATAAATCACACACAGCTTAATCATGTTCCAAAGTTCAATTCGTCCCAAAAGCCGATGGCTAATGAGGTATTCAATTCGTCCCAAGAGTCGATGACTAATGAGGAATAACATAGCTAGCTAGCAAAAATATGAGTACTCATCCAATTCGTCCTCAACAGGCACACACCTCAACACTTCAGCCAGAGAGGGAATTCAATTCGTCCCACTAGACAAGCTAGCGAGGAATACAATCAATATACATGATAGCTGTGGTTTCAAACCATTTCCAATGCTTTTCAATCAATAAGTATCCATCAATATCATTCAAACAATTTCTCACAATTTCAAACCATTTACAATGCTTTTCAAGCAATAAATACCCATTCAAACACATTTCCACAATTTAAAACAATAATGTACAAATAGTCATAATTCATTTCAATTGAAAAATTCAAAAGAAATAGTTGTTGTGCACAAACCTCTGATAAGCGTCTCTCTGTCGGACTCAGTGTTTCCTTCCCTTTTCCTGAGTCTTTACTAACTGAGAAACACAATTTGAAGTGTTTCAGTACTAAATTAAACTGTCTCTATCGATAATGTTTGACAAATAATTCACTGAAAGCTATTATTTGCTTAATCACCTAATATATCGACCTCGATGCGTTCTAGGTAAATTAGGTTTTAGTGTCACTAATATGTCACATTCGATAGTGTTTTAGGGTTGGTACTCATTACCAATTTCATTTCCTTGTTTAGTGCATTTTATTGCAAATTGCTGTATTCCGGTATACTAGTTTGACCTAGCCGGACGACCTAGTTCCCTCGATTTTCGGGTTTCGGTAAAAACTACAAACTTGTAGATCTATGTCTTACGGAACGCGGGGCAAAATTTTAGGTCATTCTGAGTTATGTAGACCAAGTTATGGTCATTTTACTATTGCTGGTCAAATTGCATCAAATTTGATCATTTTAGGTCAATTTTGGTCAACTTTGGTTCAGCCAGTTTTTGGACCCGAACTTGTGCAAGTTGTTTGACTTGCTTATGGTCATTTCTGGGCTTTGGTGTCTTCATAAGACTTGTAGGTATGGGTCTTAAATATTCATGGTTAAAATTTCAGGTCAATTGGACCTGTTTTGAGTGAGTTATGGCCTAAACACTAACTGCTGTCCAATTGGTCAATTTTCAGGTCTCAATTGTACTTAATCCGAATTGGTCATTTTTCATGCTACCTTGCAAGCAGAATTTTGGTATGCTTTCTCAATGAAAGTTGGCACATTTTGTGCCTAGTTTCACCTCCAATTGGTCTCATACCAATTGGAGTTACACATTTAGAGTTATAGGCCAAAATGCACACTGTCCTTAATTACCTTGCTTAAACATGTAGCAATTACACATTTACCTTACCATAAATCCACTCCTCAACCCAATTCTGTTTTGGTACATTACCAAAACCATATATCACTTCACTTTAAAGTCACTTTGGGCAGATTACAAACATCCTTAACACACCAAATAAAACTCTAATTCACAAAGTCCAATTACAACCGTAAATACACATAAACACTACTCATCATTTCATACAATTTCCACCACTAATTTATATACATATCCATCAATCCTCAATGTCATAATTCTGCCAATATCTTCATGAATTCATACATTAATCAAAGAGTCCCAAGGCTGCCGAATTGTTCCACAATGCCAAAGTGTCCTACAATTCATCAATTTCCATTCCAAGTGCACAATCACCATATACATGTGGAATAATTTACTAGGACATTAAATCACCCTAATCAACATAATTTCTCATCAAATATATGTATGAATATTTCATTAAACATACAAATCCATGGCTGTCCAAAATTGATATCTCAAGAACTCCTCAAAACTTAAAATTTCCTTCACAAAGCAAACACCCATAACATGTATACAAACTTTAACAAAGCAATATTCAAAAATACAAACTTACCTTTGGTTGGGACTTGTTAAACCTTGACTAAACTTCTTGATTTTAGTATCAAACTCTTCCTTGTGATGTGGGGATAAAACTTAATGAAGAAACCTAAGTGATTGGAGGTGAAATGAAGGAGTGGAGGAAGCTTTAAGTGAAACGGCAATAGAGGTTTCTCAATCTTCTCAATTCGGCATGGATGGTCTTCAAAGGTTGAAGATGATGCTTTAGTGGAGCAATCTGCCCACTTAATCCATTTTATAATTCTTAGTGGTCCACTTACTTAATTTAAATCATATAATATGTTTAACTTCCTTTTATTCCACATTAAACCTTTAATTTTTGCTATTTACATTAGGTACTACCAAATTAATTTTTCATTTTATTTTCTAAGTGTAATATTATTTATTTTTAATGGACATTTAGGTCAAAAGACAATTCGGGATGTCAAATGACCATAATGCCCCTATTCGGGTTGCATTCCCGATTTTTCGGTCACACCGAGTTTTGTCCGTTTTTTGATTTCTCACTTTTCTTTGTACTAATTATTTAATTTTTCTTTGATATTTCTAATGATATTTATACTTCAATTGATGTCTCTTTAAGTCCTATAAATATTTTCCAGTGGTTCCTCAGATTCAGGCGAGTCAACGGTCCACGCCGTGACTTCCCGGTGCGGTCACCCATTGCTAGGGTTCTCGGCTCGCTTAACTTGTTTACTTTTCTTTGCTATTATTTTTCCTTTGTTTTTCTTGTGTTTTCTTTTCTTGTATTTCATTATTTTATGTCTCGTTACTCATAATGAAGTGTAGTTCTAGGCATCCTAACTGTCCGGACAAAACTGGTCACCAGAACAGTAGAACACACTACCGAATATAGGGGTGTTACAATTCTCCCCCCCTTAAAATAAATTTCGTCTCGAAATTTTACCTGGCATTAGTCTCTGAACAGCTGTAGGTGCTGTCTCCTCATATCCTCTTCACGTTCCCAAGTAGCTTCCTGGCCTGAATGATGGTTCCACAGCACTTTAACCAGGTGTATCTGTTTGTTCCTCAGTTGCTTCACCTCATAAGCCAGAATTTTTATGGGTTCTTCCTCATATGAGAGGTCTGGATTTACCTCAATCTCTTCAACTGATAGTACATGAGATGGGTCAAATCTGTACCTCCTTAACATGGACACATGGAAGACACTGTGTATCCTTGCTAGCTCTGGAGGTAATGCCAACCGATATGCCAAAGGACCCACTCTTTCCAAAACTTCATATGGTCCGATGAAACGAGGACTCAGTTTCCCCTTTCTGCCAAATCTCATAATCCTCTTCCAAGGAGAAACTTTGAGGAATACCTTATCACCCACTGCATATTCAATATCTCTTCTCTTTAGATCAACATAGGACTTCTGACGGTCTGATGCAGCCTTGAGTCTATCTCTAATCAATCTGATCTTTTCCTTTGTCTGCTAAACAATTTCTGGCCCAATCATCTTCCTCTCACCTACTTCATCCCAACATAAGGGAGTTTTGCACTTCCTGCCATACAAAGCATCATATGGAGGCATCCCAATGCTTGATTGGTAGCTGTTGTTATAAGCAAACTCAATCAAAGGCAAGTGTATATCCCAACTACCTTCAAATTCAATCACACAAGCCCGTAGCATATCCTCTAATTTCTGAATAACCCTCTCAGACTGGCCATCTGTCTGTGGGTGGAATGCTGTGCTGAAGTTCAATCTAGTTCCTAGGGCTTTCTGAAGACTACCCTAGAATCTAGAAGTGAACCTAGGATCTCTGTCAGATACAATTGATACTGGCACTCCATGCAATTTTACAATCTCATATATGTACAATCTGGCCAATCGTTCCAGGCTATAGTCCATCCGCACTGGCAAAAAGTGAGCAGACTTGGTCAATCTGTCAAATATAACCCATACTGCATCATGATTACTCTGTGTCCTTGGAAGTCCTGTAACAAAATCCATAGTTATTCGTTCCCATTTCCACTCTGGTACTGACAAAGGATGTAACAAACCAGCTGGAACTTGATGTTCTGCCTTTACTTGTTGACAAGTTAGGCATTTGGAAACAAACTCAGCTATATCCATCTTCATTCCCACCCACCAGTAATGCTCTTAAAGACAACTGTACATTTTAGTTCCACCAGGGTGCATAGCAAATGGAGACTCATGTGCTTCCTTCATAATGATCTATCTCAATTCAGCATCATTAGGAACGAACATTCTGCCCTGATGTAGCAATAAACCATCATCTCTCACAGAGAATTCAGGTTTTTTGCCCTGCTGGACTTCTTTCAGTAGTTTCTGATATTTTTCATCACTCTGAGCAGCCATTCTGATCTGATCAATCAACACTGGCTGTACATGCCATGCAACTACTGTCTGTCCCTCATCATCAATTTCTAAACTGGCCTGCTGTGCTTTCAATTCATATACCATGGACAAAGGAGAAACTCTGAGACTTGCCATAGTCTTGCGACGTAAGGCGTCAGCCACCACATTTGCTTTCCCTGGCTGATAGTCTATTAAGCAATCATAATCTTTGATGAGTTCTAACCATCTCCTCTGCCTCAAATTTAATTCCTTCTGGGTGCCTAAGTACTTCAAGCTCTTGTGATCTGTGTAAATGTAGCATTTCTCCCATACAAATAGTGTCTCCAGATCTTCAGAGCAAAAACAATAGCTGCTAGCTCCAGATCATGTGTTGGGTAGTTCCTCTCATACGGTTTCAGCTGGCGTGATGCATAAGCAATGACATTCCGATCTTGCATCAGTACACAGCCTAACCCATTGTGAGAAGCATCACTATAAACTGTGTATTCTTTACCCGGAGTAGGTAAAGTGAGAACTGGAGCTTCAGTCAAACACCTCTTCAACTCATCAAAACTTTGCTGGCATTTATCACCCACGAAATTTTACATCTTTCCGGCGGTTTGGTGGAGAAGATAACATAGAAAACCCCTTCACAAACCGACGGTAATATCCAGCTAAACGCAGAAAACTACGAATTTCTGTGATGTTCCTGGGCGGCTTCCAATTAAGGATAGCTTCTACCTTGCTGGAATTTACCTTGATCCCTTCAGCTGACACAACATGTCCCAAAAAGGAGATTTCTTTCAGTCAAAATTCACATTTCGATAATTTGGCGTATAGCTGTTTCTCCCTTAAAGTCTGCAGTACAGTCCGCAGATGTCTGTCATGCTCCTCTGCATTCCTTGAATATATCAAAATGTCATCAATAAACACCACCACAAATTGATCAAGATATGGTCTGAAGATAGTGTTCATCAGATCCATAAAAGCAGCTGGAGCATTTGTTAACCCGAATGGCATTACTAGAAACTCATAGTGGCCATACCGAAGTTCAAAGCGCTTTTGGAATACTCTGCTCTTGCACCTTCAACTGATAATAATCAGATCGCAAATCAATTTTGGAGAATACAGCTACACCCTTCAACTGATCAAACAGATCATCAATGCGAGGCCATGGATCTCTGTTCTTTATTGTCACCTTATTCAACTGTCGGTAGTCAATACATAAGCGGAGAGTACCATCCTTCTTCTTAACAAACAACACCGGTGCTCCCCAAGGTGACACACTAGGGCGGATGAAGCCCTTTTCAAGTAATTCTTGCAATTGTATCTTCAACTCTTTCAATTCTGCTGGTGCCATTCTGTATGGCGTTATGGAGATTGGATCCACACCAGGCATAACATTAATTTCAAACTGCACTTCTCTTTCCGGAGGTAATCCTGGCAATTCATCAGGAAACACATCTGGAAAGTCATGTACTGTAGGGATGTCCTTCAATGCTGGACTCCCCACTTGGGTGTCTACCACATGTGCCAAGTAGGCTTCACACCCCTTTCTGATCAATTTTCTGGTTAGTGCAGCCGAAATGACGTTTGATGGCAATAACTGCCTTTCCCCATGTATTACCACATCATTGTACTGAGGAAGGCCAAAAGTGACTGTCTTCAGCCTACAATCAATCATGGCATGATGCCTAGCTAACCAATCCATGCCCAAGATGATATCATAATCTCTGAAGGGCATTTCAATGAAATCATATAGGAAAGTGTGTCCTTGGATCACCAAAGGACAATCTCTATACATTCTATTAACCCTGACTTCCTGTCCTAGTGGACTTGTTACTAGCACCTCAAAGTCCATTTGTATACATGGAACAGCAATGCAATCAATGATGCTAGCACTCATATAAGAATGGGTAGAACCCGGATCAAATAACACAAACACATCTTGATTAAAAGTTGAGAAGGTACCAGCCACAACATCAGATGTCTCTGCCTCTTCCCTCTGTCTCATTGCATACATTCTGATTGGAGCACTGTCTTGCTCTGATTGTTTCATTGTACCTTGGCTACCTGCTGGGCTACCTCTACCCCTGCCTCTACCTCTGCTGGGTGGTCGTGAACTTCTAGTGACAGGGCTCTGAACTGACCCTTCTGCAGTAGTAGTGTAACACCCCTAAGTTCGGTAGTGCGTTCTACTATTCCGATGACCAGTGCTGTTCGGACAGCTAGGATGCCTAGAACTACACTTCGTTATGTGTGAGGAGACATAAAATAATGAAATACAAGAAAAGAAAATACAAGAAAAGCAAAGGAAAAATAATAGCAAAGAAATGTAACCAAGTTAAGCGAGCCGAGAACCCTAGCGATGGGTGACCGCACCGGGAAGTCACGGCGTGGGCCGTTGACTAGCCCTGGACCGCGGGGAACCCTGGAAAATATTTTTAGGACTTAAAGAGACATCAATTGAAGTATAAATATTATTAGAAATATCAAAGAAAAATTAAATAATTAGTACAAAGAAAAGTGAGAAATCGAAAAACAGACAAAACCCGGTGTTACCAAAAAATCGGGAATGCAACCCGAACAGGGGCATTATGGTCATTTATCATCCCGAATTGTCTTTTGACCTAAATGTCCATAAAAAAATAAATAATATTACACTTAGAAAATAAAATGAAAAATTAGTTTAGTGGTATCTAATGCAAATAACCAAAAGTGGAGTGAAAGTGTGTAATTAGCACATTAAACATATTAAATGAATTAACTAATGTGAGTGGACCACTAAAGGATTTTAAAATGTATTAAGTGGGCAGATTGCTCCACTAAAATATCATCTTCAACATTAGAAACCTCCATTGCCGTGAATGAAAAGCTCCCAAAACCTCCATGGCCATTTTTCTTCAAGCTTGATCCACTCCTTCATTTCACCTCTAATCACCTAGGTAGCTTCATTAAAAATTGTCCCCACATCACAAGGAAGAGTTTGATACCAAAATCAAGAAGTTTAGTGAAGGTTTAACAAGTCCCAACCAAAGGTAAGTTTGTATTTTTGAACATTGCTTTGTTAAACTTTGTATACTTGTTAAGGGTGTTTGAATTGTGAAGGAAATTTTTAAGTTTGAGGAGTTATTGATATGTCCATTTTGGACAGCCATGGAGTTATATGTTTAATGAAATGTTTATACATATATTTGATGAGAAATTATATTGATTAGGGTGATTTAATGTCCAAGTAAATTAATTCCACATGTATATGGTAATTGTGCACTTGGAATGGAAATTGATGAATTGTAGGACACTTTGGCATTGTGGGACAATTCGGCAGCCTTGGGACACTTTAATAAATGTATGAGTTCATGAAGGTATTGGCAGAATATTGACATTGAGGATTGATGGATATGTATATAGATTGGTTGTGTAAAGTGTATGTAAGAATGAGTAATGTTTAGGTGCATATGTGATTGTACTTAGACTTTGTAAATTTGAGTTTATTTGGTGTATTGAGGATGTGTGTAATCTGCCCAAAGTGACTTTAAAGTGAAGTGGTATATGGTTTTGGTAATATACCAAAACAGAATTGGTAAGGGAAGTGGACATATAGTAAGGTGAATGTGTCATTGATGTATGTTTAAGCAAGGTAATTAAGGGCAGTATGCATTTTAGCCTATAACTTTAAATGTGTAACTTCAATTGGTATGAGACCAATTGGAAGTGAAACTAGGCACAAAATGTGCCAACTTTCATTAAGAAAGCATACCAAAATTCTGCTTGCAAGGTGACATAAAAAAATGACCAATTCGGATTAGGTGCAATTGAGGCCTGAAAATTGACCAATTTGGCAGCAGTTAGTGTTTAGGCCATAACTCACTCAAAATAGGTCCAATTGACCTGAAATTTTAACCATGAATAGTTAAGACCCATACCTACAAGTATTATGAAGACACCAAAGCTCAGAAATGACCATAAGCAAGTCAAAAAGCTTGCACAAGTTCGGGTTCAAAAACTGGCCGAACCAAAGTTGACCAAAATTGACCTAAAATGACCAAATTTGATGCCATTTGACCAGCAATAGTAAAATGACCATAACTTGGTCTACATAACTCGGATTGACCTAAAATTTTGCCCCGCATTCCGTAAGACATAGATCTACAAGTTTTTAGTTTTGACCAAAACCCGAAAACCGAGAAAACTAGGTCATCCGGCTAGGTCAAACTAGTATCCCGGAATCCAGCAAGTTGCATTAAAATGCACTAAACAAGGAAATGAGTTTGGTAAAACGTACCAACCCTAAAATACTATCGAATGTGACATATTAGTGACACTAAAACCTAGTTTACCTAGAACGCATCGAGGGTCGATATATTGGTTGATTAAGCAAATAAGGGTATTCAGTGAATTACTTATCGAACATTATTGTTAGAGACAATTTAATTTTGTACTGAAACACTTCAAATTGTGTTTCTCAGTTAGCAAGGACTCAGGAAAAGGGAAGGAACCACTGAGTCCAGACCAGGAGACAGTCATCAGAGGTTTGTGCACAACTAGTTTTTAACTAATTTTGTTTGAATATTTCATATGATTAAATGACATATTTTTCTTATGTATTATGTTTAACAAGCATTGGATTTAATTCAATGATTATTGAAAATTATTATAGTATGTATGAATTTAGCTTTGTGAAATGGTATTTCCACAAGTATTAAGCATCGTTATGGATTGAATAAATTATGTTTTGGAAAATTGTGATAGAACAAGTTTTGAATTGTGATGGAAATTTTCATGAAAAAAAATGCAAATTTATGATTTGAATTGTGATGAGCATAAAAATTATTGGATATTGGAATTGACTTTGAATCGAATTATATTGTGATTTATGCTCACTAAAAGGATTGTGATGTTGTTTTATATCTCACTATAGATGCTTGACTAGGTTATTACCCGTCTCTCTCATTTGTTGAGAAGACAATGGAGTTAGTTGTGTTTTGATTACCATGGTACGTGCACAGGCTTAGATTTTCCTCTGATTTGAGGTTAGATCTAAGTTTATTTTATCGTTATGGCCCTTGCGGAAGATTCATTATTGTGATGGTACTGTGCACAATGATTCGACCTCCTCGACCATAGGGAGTTAGAATCTGATTCGACCTCCCCGACCATAGGGAGTTAGAATCACATCGAAGATGGCCCTTTCGGATTAGTCTTGCATAGTTAGTGAGATAAAGATTGATTTTTGAGATACAACATGGTTTTTGAGATACAACATGGTTTTTGGAAATACATTATGATTTTTGAGATAAAGAATAGTTTTTGAGATACAGCATGGTTTTTGAGATACAGCATAGTTTTTGAGATATAACATGATTTTTGAGACACAGAATGTTTTTTAACAGTAAAGAATTATGATTTCAATTATGGTTTATGTATAATTGATTTTTGTTGGAATTACTTAAATGGTTAGTCATGATTTGATAAATTGAATTTTGTGATCAAAGTCATTTATACAAATGAATTACATTATTGGCAATGAATATTTTGAGTTTTGGAATTTGATGAGTATTCAGATTTCCAAATTATTTACTGTAAATTTTGTCAATGTATATTGTGCTATGTTTTAAATTATAGTTGTGCACCATTGAGTTCACCACTCAGCGATAGCTTTGTATGCTGTCGCAGGTAAGAAGAGCATAGAGCAGTGAGTAAGTTTCTTTGAAGACACTTTCAGACCAGCTCTAGGTATATTATAGGTATACCCATGTACATAGGTCTGATGTATGCATGTAATAATATGTATGTAAATTATTTGAGCAGTTGTAAATTAAATTGTACATTGAAGTTGTAAAGTGAATTATGAGTTATTTTGACTTGTAAAATTTGTATTATATTTCTTTTATCTCATCCTTTGAAAATACTGAAAAATTGTTGTGGATTGAGTTGAGAAAAATATTGTGTTGAATTTTGTTGGAGTTGAGATTTTTAAAAATATTGAAGTACTTTTTACAGGTTTTCTGAAGAACTGTTTTATCCAAAATACAGATGGCACTCTGCCAAAATTTTTACAGAAATTCCAAATAAGTCAAATGTGTTAGTTCTATCACTTCAGTTCACAAAAGTTTTTAACACCTGTAAATAGTGCTCACCACTGTAAAAGAAGTAAAAAAAGTTTTTAAAATCCCTTGTAGTGTATTTAATGGGTTATTAGTAGACGAAGTTGATAATTCATTAGGTATACTACGGGATCATGTCATGCCTTACAGAGGGGTAGGGTGTTACATGTTTAAGTGGTATCAGAGCAATGGTTTTAAAGTGAATTTCGAACTGTGAATTTGAAATCTTTTTGTCAGAACTACAACTGCTCAAATGTTTGATACATATAGTACATTTACATCATAAATGTGAACTAATGGAGAGGAATCTCCTTGTGTTGGTTGTACAGGAATAGAAAATTCTGTGAAAAAAATGGAAGAGAAGAATGAGACAATAGAACAGTCTGTGATGGCAGAAGAACAAGTTGAGGCCCCAGCTCCACAAAATGTCGAAGGCCCGATCTGTACTGGGCTTTACTGGTACAAATTACTGCACAAATGGCCCAAAGAATGGCCACTTTCTTTCAACAACTGGCCGATAATGTCACCAAGCCCAAGTCTGCACTCCAACCCCCACAAGGGCAGTGTGAAATGGAAAAGAGGGAGAAACCTATGGGTCAGAGTTCGAACAGTAATTTGGGGAAGAGAAAAGAATTTGAGAAACCCCGAGCTCAGAAATATGATAGAGGCGGATCATCAGAGTAGAGACCTCTAAGATCTAGTCGTCGAACAACCAGAAGTTCCTATTCTGCCCGTTTCTGCCATGTTTGTGGTAAGCTACATGGAGGCATTTGTCGTAAGGCCTCTGGAGCCTGTTACAATTGTGGAAAACTTGGACACTTTGCTAAAGATTGTGCTAAACCACCTCGATCTGCTCTCCGGAGTTCACAGACCGTCAGTCAGAGTCAAGATAGAAATAAAGTTGGTACTCCTCACCACTATAACACAGTGAATCAACCCGAATATAGTAGCGCACCAGTCGGAGTGTCCACTATGCGCCAAGTAAAAGGAGCAAAAACGTCAGATGTAGCTGCTGGTAAGTTCTTAATTTTTGAAAGAAACAATTAGTTATTATTTGATCCCAGCACTACTTAGTTGTGTGTTAGTGTCAGAACTATATGTTCTGTTGTTATTCCTTTACATGGAAATGAATTTTGATGTATTAGTGACTAGTCCTTTAGGATAATAACTACAATAACAAGTATGGTTGACATTAATTTTGGAAGAATTGTTAGCTAAAAGTATTTTCTAACATACCGTAAATTATAAAGTTAATTGGCGAGCCTACTTAATGTAAGGCAAGAGGACCTAAAAGTAAGTTACAGTAATAGAATTGCTCTAGATGAGGGCAAAGATGTTACTGTTAGTAATTGTCAAAGGAAATTGTAATCAAAATCGGTTTGGGATATTAATGGATTCGAGAAAGATAATATGTTAGAAAACCTAGTCCATGAGGTTATAACGTAGTGACTATGTAATGTTCTCGATGTTTGTATTGTAAGTCGCAGATTCTGATGCAAAAGGATTATTGTGTAGAGCTACGTACTTCCTCGTGATACAGTAAATTAAGAATATTTGTAAGTAATCTATAAATTGATATAGTTGCACCCGAATAGAGTACTATTACTGGAAATAAATGTGAAAATTTTAGTCAGAAATGTAAAACTTCAGAACTAGCCTATCAAATGACTACACTTGTAAGGTAGCTAGAGTCAGTGACTCAGTTATATTAATGTGAATTACCTATACCACAGTAATTGCTATAAGCTTAAAGATATCAGTACGACTTATCATCCTCAAATGGATGGACAGTCGAAACAAGTAATTCAGGTAAATTCGGAAACTCATTGAGTTCCTATAAATAATGAAATGAAATGATAATAATAACCTGTAAAATGTGATAAGCCCTCAAGAATATATTGAGAACTTGTGTCATTGAATCCGAGAGGAGATGGGACAGATAGATCCCACTAACAGAATTTGTATACATTAATAACTGTCAAGCTAGCATACGAGTGGCACCCTATGAAACATAGTAAGGGAACAGATAACTATGGATTTTGTGATGAAACTTCCAAGGACACAGAATAGTCAAGATGCAGTATAGGTCATAATTGACAGACTAACCAAGTCTGCTCACTTTTTACCAGTCCGGATGGACTATAGCCTGGAAAGATTGGCCAGATTGTACATATATGAGATTGTAAAATTGCATGGAGTGCCAGTATCAATTGTATCTGACAGGGATCCTAGGTTCACTTCTAGATTCTGGGGTAGTCTTCAGAGAGCCCTAGGAACTAGATTGAACTTCAAGACAAAGATTCCACCCACGCATGATGGCCACCGAAGGGTAATTCAGATATTGGAGGATATGCTACGGGCTTGTGTGATTGAATTTGAAGGTAGTTGGGACACACACTTGCCTTTGATTGAGTTTGCTTATAACAACAGCTACCAATCAAGCATTGGAATGCCTCCATATGAAGCATTGTATAGCAGGAAGTGCAGAACTCCCTTATGTTGGGATGAAATAGGTGAAAGGAAGATGATTGGGCCAGAAATTATTCAGTAGATAGAGGAAAAGATCAGATTAATTAGAGATAGACTCAAGGCTGCATCAAACCGTCAGAAGTCCTATGTTGATTTGAAAAGAAGAGATATTGAATATGCAGTAGGTGATAAGGTATTCCTCAAAGTTTCTCCTTGGAAGAGGATTATGAGATCTGGCAGAAAGGGGAAACTGAGTCCTCATTTCATCGGACCATATGAGGTTCTAGAAAGAGTGGGTCCTTTGGCATATCGGTTGGCATTACCTCCAGAGCTAGCAAGGATACACAGTGTCTTCCACGTGTCCATGTTAAGGAGGTACAGATCTGACCCATCTCCTGTACTATCAGTTGAAGAGATTGAAGTAAATCCAGACCTCTCATATGAGGAAGAACCCACAAAAATTCTGGCTTATGAGGTAAAGCAGCTGAGGAATAAACAGATACACCTGGTTAAAGTGCTGTGGAACCATCATTCAGGCCAGGAAGGGGAACGTGAAGAGGATATGAGGAGACAGCACCCACAGCTGTTCAGAGATTAATACCAGATAAAATTTCGAGGCGAAATTTATTTAAGGGGGGGAGAATTGTAACACCCCTAAGTTCAGTAGTGCGTTCTACTATTCCGGTAACCAGTGCTGTTCGGACAGCTAGGATGCCTAGAACTACACTTTGTTATGTGTGAGGAGACATAAAATAATGAAATACAAGAAAAGAAAATACAAGAAAAACAAAGGAAAAATAATAGCAAAGAAATGTAACCAAGTTAAGCGAGCCGAGAACCCTAGTGATGGGTGACCGCACCGAGAAGTCACGGCGTGGGCCGTTGACTAGCCCTGGACCGCGAGGAACCCTGGAAAATATTTTTAGGACTTAAAGAGACATTAATTGAAGTATAAATATCATTAGAAATATCAAAGAAAATTAAATAATTAGTACAAAGAAAAGTGAGAAATCGAAAAACAGACAAAACCCGGTGTTACCGAAAAATCGGGAATGCAACCCGAACAGGGGCATTATGGTCATTTGACATCCCGAATTGTCTTTTGACCTAAATGTCCATAAAAAAATAAATAATATTACACTTAGAAAATAAAATGAAAAATTAGTTTAGTGGTATCTAATGCAAATAACCAAAAGTGGAGTGAAAGTGTTTAATTAGCACATTAAACATATTAAATGAATTAACTAATGTGAGTGGACCACTAAGGGATTTTAAAATGTATTAAGTGGGCAGATTGCTCCACTAAAATATCATCTTCAACATTAGAAACCTCCATTGCCGTGAATGAAAAGCTCCCAAAACCTCCATGGCCATTTTTCTTCAAGCTTGATCCACTCCTTCATTTCACCTCTAATCACCTAGGTAGCTTCATTAAAAATTGTCCCCACATCACAAGGAAGAGTTTGATACCAAAATCAAGAAGTTTAGTGAAGGTTTAACAAGTCCCAACCAAAGGTAAGTTTGTATTTTTGAACATTGCTTTGTTAAACTTTGTATACTTGTTATGGGTGTTTGAATTGTGAAGGAAATTTTTAAGTTTGAGGAGTTATTGATATGTCCATTTTGGACAGCCATGGAGTTATATGTTTAATGAAATGTTTATACATATATTTGATGAGAAATTATATTGATTAGGGTGATTTAATGTCCAAGTAAATTAATTCCACATGTATATGGTAATTGTGCACTTGGAATGGAAATTGATGAATTGTAGGACACTTTGGCATTGTGGGACAATTCGGCAGCCTTGGGACACTTTAATAAATGTATGAGTTCATGAAGGTATTGGCAGAATATTGACATTGAGGATTGATGGATATGTATATATATTGGTTGTGTAAAGTGTATGTAAGAATGAGTAATGTTTAGGTGTATATGTGATTGTACTTAGACTTTGTAAATTTGAGTTTATTTGGTGTATTGAGGATGTGTGTAATCTGCCCAAAGTGACTTTAAAGTGAAGTGGTATATGGTTTTGGTAATATACCAAAACAGAATTGGTAAGGGAAGTGGACATATAGTAAGGTGAATGTGTCATTGATGTATGTTTAAGCAAGGTAATTAAAGGTAGTATGCATTTTAGCCTATAACTTTAAATGTGTAACTTCAATTGGTATGAGACCAATTGGAAGTGAAACTAGGCACAAAATGTGCCAACTTTCATTAAGAAAGCATACCAAAATTCTGCTTGCAAGGTGACATAAAAAAAATGACCAATTCGGATTAGGTGCAATTGAGGCCTGAAAATTGACCAATTTGGCAGCAGTTAGTGTTTAGGCCATACCTCACTCAAAACAGGTCCAATTGACCTGAAATTTTAACCATGAATAGTTAAGACCCATACCTACAAGTCTTATGAAGACACCAAAGCTCAGAAATGACCATAAGCAAGTCAAACAGCTTGCAGACGTTCGGGTCCAAAAACTGGCCGAACCAAAGTTGACCAAAATTGACCTAAAATGACCAAATTTGATGCCATTTGACCAGCAATAGTAAAATGACCATAACTTGGTCTACATAACTCGGATTGATCTAAAATTTTGCCCCACGTTCCGTAAGACATAGATCTACAAGTTTGTAGTTTTGACCAAAACCCGAAAACTGAGGGAACTAGGTCATCCGGCTAGCTCAAACTAGTATCCCGGAATCCAGTAAGTTGCATTAAAATGCACTAAACAAGGAAATGAGTTTGGTAAAACGTACCAACCCTAAAATACTATCGAATGTGACATATTAGTGACACTAAAACCTAGTTTACCTAGAACGCATCGAGGGTCGATATATTAGTTGATTAAGCAAATAAGGGTATTCAGTGAATTACTTATCGAACATTATTGTTAGAGACAATTTACTTTTGTACTGAAACACTTCAAATTGTGTTTCTCAGTTAGCAAGGACTCAGGAAGGGAAGGAAACACTGAGTCCAGACCAGGAGACAGTCATCAGAGGTTTGTGCACAACTAGTTTTTAACTAATTTTGTTTGAATATTTCATATAATTAAATGACATATTTTCCTTATGTATTATGTTTAACAAGCATTGGATTTAATTCAATGATTATTGAAAATTATTATAGTATGTATGAATTTAGCTTTGTGGAATGGTATTTCCACAAGTATTAAGCATCGTTATGGATTGAATAAATTATGTTTTGGAAAATTGTGATAGAACAAGTTTTGAATTGTGATGGAAATTTTCATGAAAAAAAATGCAAATTTATGATTTGAATTGTGATGAGCATAAAAATTATTAGATATTGGAATTGACTTTGAATCGAATTATATTGTGATTTATGCTCACTAAAAGGATTGTGATGTTGTTTTATATCTCACTATAGATGCTTGACTAGGTTATTACCCGTCTCTCTCATTTGTTGAGAAGACAATGGAGTTAGTTGTGTTTTGATTACCATGGAACGTGCACAGGCTTAGATTTTCCTCTGATTTGAGGTTAGATCTAAGTTTATTTTATCGTTATGGCCCTTGCGGAAGATTCATTATTGTGATGGTACTGTGCACGATGATTCGACCTCCTCAACCATTGGGAGTTAGAATCTGATTCGACCTCCCCGACCATAGGGTGTTAGAATCACATCGAAGATGGCCCTTTCGGATTAGTATTGCATAGTTAGTGAGATAAAGATTGATTTTTGAGATACAACATGGTTTTTGAGATACAACATGGTTCTTGGAAATACATTATGATTTTTGAGATAAAGAATAGTTTTTGAGATACAGCATGGTTTTTGACATACCGCATGGTTTTTGAGATATAACATGGTTTTTGAGACACAGAATGTTTTTTAACAGTAAAGAATTATGATTTCAATTATGGTTTATGTATAATTGATTTTGTTGGAATTACTTAAATGGTTAGTCATGATTTGATAAATTGAATTTTGTGATCAAAGTCATTTATACAAATGAATTACATTATTGGCAATGAATATTTTGAGTTTTGGAATTTGATGAGTATTCAGATTTCCAAATTATTTACTGTAAATTTTGTCAATGTATATTGTGCTATGTTTTAAATTATAGTTGTGCACCACTGAGTTCACCACTCAGCGATAGCTTTATGTCTTGTCGCAGTAAGAAGAGCATAGAGCGTGAGTAAGTTTCTTTGAAGACACTTTGGACCAGCTCGGGTATATTATAGGTATACCCATGTACATAGGTCTGATGTATGCATGTAATAATATGTATGTAAATTATTTGAGCAGTTGTAAATTAAAATTGTACATTGAAGTTGTAAAGTGAATTATGAGTTATTTTGACTTGTAAAATTTGTATTATATTTCTTTTATCTCATCCTTTGAAAATACTGAAAAATTGTTGTGGATTGAGTTGAGAAAAATATTGTGTTGAATTTTGTTGGAGTTGAGATTTTTAAAAATATTGAAGTGCTTTTTATAGGTTTTCTGAAGAACTGTTTTATCTAAGATACAGATGGCACTCTGCCTAAATTTTTACAGAAATTCCAAATAAGTCAAATGTGTTAGTTCTATCACTTCAGTTCACAAAAGTTTTTAACACCTGTAAATAGTGCTCACCACTGTGAAAGAAGTAAGAAAAGTTTTTAAAATCCCTTGTAGTGTATTTAATGGGTTATCAGTAGACGGAGTTGATAATTCATTAGGTATACTACGGAATCATGTCATGCCTTACAGAGGGGTAGGGTGTGACATGTTTAAGTGGTATCAGAGCAATGGTTTTAAAGTGAATTTCGAACTGTGAATTTGAAATCTTTTTGTCAGAACTACAACTGCTCAAATGTTTGATACATATAGTGCATTTACATCATAAATGTGAACTAATGGAGAGGAATCTCCTTGTGTTGGTTGTACAGGAATAGAAAATTCTGTGAAAAAAATGGAAGAGAAGAATGAGACAATAGAACAGTCTGTGATGGCCTGACTGTACCAGTTTTACCGGTACAAATTACTGCACAAATCAACATAGGACTTCTGACGGTCTGATGCAGCCTTGAGTCTATCTCTAATCAATCTGATCTTTTCCTCTGTCTGCTAAACAATTTCTGGCCCAATCATCTTCCTCTCACCTACTTCATCCCAACATAAGGGAGTTCTGCACTTCCTGCCATACAAAGCTTCATATGGAGGCATCCCAATGCTTGATTGGTAGCTGTTGTTATAAGCAAACTCAATCAAAGGCAAGTGTGTATCCGAACTACCTTCAAATTCAATCACACAAGCCCATATCATATCCTCCAATATTTGAATAACCCTCTCAGACTGGCCATCTGTCTGTGGGTGGAATGCTGTGCTGAAGTTCAATCTAGTTCCTAGGGCTCTCTGAAGACTACCCCAGAATCTAGAAGTGAACCTAGGATCTCTGTCAGATACAATTGATACTGGCACTCCATGCAATTTTACAATCTCATATATGTACAATCTGGCCAATCTTTCCAGGCTATAGGCCATCCGCACTGGCAAAAAGTGAGCAGACTTGGTCAATCTGTCAACTATAACCCATACTGCATCATGACTACTCTGTGTCCTTGGAAGTCCTGTAACAAAATCCATAGTTATTCGTTCCCATTTCCACTCTGGTACTGACAGAGGATGTAACAAACCAGCTGGAACTTGATGTTCTGCCTTTACTTGCTGACAAGTTAGGCATTTGGAAACAAACTCAGCTATATCCCTCTTCATGCCCATCCACCAGTAATGCTCTTTCAGCCCTTTGTACATTTTAGTTCCACCAGGGTGCATAGCAAATGGAGACTCATGTGCTTCCTTCATAATGATCTGTCTCAATTCAGCATCATTAGGAACGAACATTCTGCCCTGATGTAGCAATAAACCATCATCTCTCACAGAGAATTCAGGTTTCTTGCCCTGCTGGACTTCTTTCAGTAGCTTCTGATATTTTCCATCACTCTGAGCAGTCATTCTGATCTGATCAATCAACACTGGCTGTACATGCCATGCAACTACTGTCTGTCCCTCATCATCAATTTCTAAACTGGCATGTTGTTCTTTCAATTCATATACCATGGACAAAGGAGAAACTCTGAGACTTGCCATAGTCTTGCGACTTAAGGCGTCACCAGATCTTCAGAGCAAAAACAATAGCTGCTAGCTCCAGATCATGTGTTGGGTAGTTCCTCTCATGCGGTTTCAGCTGGCGTGATGCATAAGTAATGACATTCCGATCTTGCATCAGTACACAGCCTAACCCATTGTGAGAAGCATCACTATAAACTGTGTATTCTTTACCCGGAGTAGGTAAAGTGAGAACTAGAGCTTCAGTCAAACACCTCTTCAACTCATCAAAACTTTGCTGGCATTTATCAGTCCACTGAAATTTTACATCTTTCCGAAGCAGTTTGGTCAGTGGATAAGATAACATAGAAAACCCCTTCACAAGCCGACGGTAATATCCAGCTAAACCCAGAAAACTACGAATTTCTGTGATGTTCCTGGGTGGCTTCCAATTAAGGATAGCTTCTACCTTGCTGGAATCTACCTTGATCCCTTCAGCTGACACAACATGTCCCAAAAAGGAGATTTCTTTCAGCCAAAATTCACATTTCGATAATTTGGCGTATAGCTATTTCTCCCTTAAAGTCTGTAGTACAATCCGCAGATGTCTGTCATGCTCCTCTGCATTCCTTGAATATATCAAAATGTCATCAATAAACACCACCACAAATTGATCAAGATATGTTCTGAAGATAGTGTTCATCAGATCCATAAAAGCAGCTGGAGCATTTGTTAACCCGAATGGCATTACTAGAAACTCATAGTGGCCATACCGAAGTTAAAGCGATTTTAGAATACTCTGCTCTTGCACCTTCAACTGATAATAACCAGATCGCAAATCAATTTTGGAGAATATAGCTACACCCTTCAACTGATCAAACAGATCATCAATGCGAGGCAATGGATCTCTATTCTTTATTGTCACCTTATTCAACTGCCGGTAGTCAATACATAAGCGGAGAGTACCATCCTTCTTCTTAACAAACAACACCGGTGCTCCCCAAGGTGACACACTAGGGCGGATGAAGCCCTTTTCAAGTAATTCTTGCAATTGTATCTTCAACTCTTTCAATTCTGCTGGTGCCATTCTGTATGGCGTTATGGAGATTGGATCCACACGAGCATAACATTAATTTCAAATCGCACTTCTTTCCGGAGGTAATCCTGGCAATTCATCAGGAAACACATCTGGAAAGTCATGTACTGTAGGGATGTCCTTCAATGCTGGACTCCCCACTTGGGTGTCTACCACATGTGCCAAGTAGGCTTCACACCCCTTTCTGATCAATTTTCTGGCTAGTGCAGCCGAAATGACGTTTGATGGCAATAACTGCCTTTCCCCATGTATTACCACATCATTGTACTGAGAAAGGCCAAAAGTGACTGTCTTCAGCCTACAATCAATCATGGCATGATGCCTAGCTAACCAATCCATGCCCAAGATGATATCATAATCTCTGAAAGGCATTTCAATGAAATCAGACAGGAAAGTGTGTCCTTGGATCACCAAAGGACAATCTCTATGCATTCTATTAACCCTGACTTCCTGTCCTAGTGGACTTGTTACTAGCACCTCAAAGTCCATTTGTATACATGGAACAGCAATGCAATCAATGATGCTAGCACTCACATAAGAATGGGTAGAACCCGGATCAAATAACACAAATACATCTTCATTAAAAGTTGAGAAGGTACCAGCCACAACATCAGATGTCTCTGCCTCTTCCCTCTGTCTCATTGCATACATTCTGATTGGAGCACTGTCTTGCTCTGATTGTTTCATTGTACCTTGGCTACCTGCTAGGCTACCTCTACCCCTGCCTCTACCTCTGCTGGGTGGTTGTGAACTTCTAGTGACAGGGCTCTGAACTGACCCTTCTGCAGTAGTAGGAGGTGGTCCAACCCTGCGACTACTGGTGCAGTCCTTGGCAAAGTGTCCTGTGCCTCCACAGTTATAACAGGCTCCAATAGCCTTGTAGCAGATCCCACCATGATTTCTTCCACATGTCTCACATTGGCAGGGAGGGTAGGAACCTGCAGTACTCTGTGACCGGATAGGGAGGCTTACATCCTGAATATCTTCCCTACCGATTTCTTGCCACCTCTGTGTCCCCATAATTCTTCCTCTTTCCGGTTGGACCACTGGAACTCTGTTCTCTGATTTTCCTCTTTCTCTGTCTTCTCTCGATTTCTTTTCTCGGGAGCACTGGACTCAATTCTTTCTAACTCTAGAGCTTGAGAAATAAGTTCAGAGAAATTAGTGTGTTTGAAGACGACTACTTGTAATCTGATACTGGGCTTCAAGCCAGTTTCAAACCTCTTGCATCTCTCCTCGGTAGCAAGTAAACTCACCGCATAATGGCTTAGACGGAAAATTCTCTTTCATACTCACCACCGATCTGCTCCCTTGTTTGGACTTAGGAATTCTTGTAACTTCTGGTCTACATAAGCATCAGGGACATATTTCTGTCTGAATTCCCTGAGAAAGTCATTCCATGTTAGCACTGCAGGTTCTACCAGACTGTGGGGAATGGTTTTCCACCAGTCATAAGCATCCCCCTGTAACAAAGATACAGAATATTCGAATCTGAGCTCCTCTGTGCAATGCAGTTTCTTGAATACCCCATCCATCCTTTCTAACCACTGTTCAGCCTCTAGAGGATCTACTGTCCCCTTGAACTCTGTAGCCCCATACTTCATCAATTTATCATACTGCCTAGTAGGAGATTGTGGTTGTACCACTGGTGTCTGTATTGGGACTTGAGTAGGCACATTACCAGCCATTTGTTAGAACATTGCAGCCATCTACTGAGCGAACTGAGCAGGAAACTGCGGTACTGCAGGGGCTGGTGCTGCTGAACCACTGACATTGTTTAGGCCTAGGGCATCCCCTTGGACCTCAGCCTCAATAGATTGATCGACTGAATGATCACCCTCTTCCATAGTCAATGCGAGGATTTTAGATCTCCTGAACAAATAACACAAGGAGATTTCCTCCCGTTAGTGCATATTTATAATGTAATGTACTGTATGTATCAAACAATGATGTTGAGTAGTTGTACTATGAAAGAAGAATATTCAAATAACATGTGAAAACAGAATTTAAAAACTTTGCTCTGATACCACTAAAACATGTCACACCCTACCCCTCTGTAAGGCATAACATGATCCCGTAGTATACCTAATGAATTACCAACTCCGTCTACTGATAAACTATTAAATACACTACAAGGGATTTTAAAAACTTTTCTTACTTCTTTTACAGTGGTAAGCACTATTTACAGGTATTAAAAACCTTTTTGAACTGAAGTGATAGAACTAACACATTTGAATTATTTGGAATTTCTGTAAAAATTTTAGCAGAGTGCCATCTGTATTTTGGATAAAACAGTTCTTCAGAAAACCTATAAAAAGCACTTCAATATATTTCCAAATCTCAACTCCAACATATTTCTCAACACAACATATTTCTCAACTCAAATCCACAGTGATTTTTTCAAAGTCCAAGGTACAAGAAATATAATACAATTTTTTTTACAAGCCAAAATAACTCATAATTATTTTACAACTTCAATGTACAATTTTTTATTTACAACTGCTCAAAACCAAAAACAATATATACATACAGTGGTCATACATTACAGTACAAAATGCAAAATGTTGGTATACTCATTATACTCGGTAGTCTCATTGAGGTACTAGCACCTAGTCTCATGCCTGTCTGTCTGTTTACCTGCGACAGTAATAAAAAGCTATCGCTGAGACAATGTCTCAGTGGTGCACAACATTAACCAAATACAACTTAAATCACAATTCATAAATCATTTAAATGATGGATATGTAAAATCACAGTTAAATTCAAGACAATGAGTGTCAGAAGGAATTTAACACAATATCACAATAAATCACAGAGATCAAAACATATTTAACTTCAAAAGACAGTAAATGTCAATAAGGATTTAACTCCTTTTCACAATCTCATAATACAAATCAATAAATCACACACAGCTTAATCATGTTCCAAAGTTCAATTCGTCCCAAATGTCGATGGCTAATGAGGTATTCAATTCGTCCCAAGAGTCGATGACTAATGAGGTATTCAATTCGTCCCAAGAGTCGATGACTAATTTGGAATAACATAGCTAGCTAGCAAAAATATGAGTACTCATCCAATTCGTCCTCAACAGGCACACACCTCAACACTTCAGCCAGAGAGGGAATTCAATTCGTCCCACTAGACAAGCTAGCGAGGAATACAATCAATATACATGATAGCTGTGGTTTCAAACCATTTCTAATGCTTTTCAATCAATAAGTATCCATCAATATCATTCAAACAATTTCTCACAATTTCAAACCATTTACAATGCTTTTCAAGCAATAAATACCCATTCAAACACATTTCCACAATTTAAAACAATAATGTATAAATAGTCATAATTCATTTCAATTGAAAAATTCAAAAGAAATAGTTGTTGTGCACAAACCTCTGATAACTGTCTCCTGGTCTGGACTCAGTGTTTCCTTCCCTTGTCCTGAGTCTTTACTAACTGAGAAACATAATTTGAAGTGTTTCAGTACTAAATTAAACTATCTCTATCGATAATATTTGACAAATAATTCACTGAAAGCTATTATTTGCTTAATCACCTAATATACCGACCTCGATACGTTCTAGGTAAATTAAGTTTTAGTGTCACTAATATGTCACATTCGATAGTGTTTTAGGGTTGGTGCTCGTTACCAATTTCATTTCCTTGTTTAGTGCATTTTATTGCAAATTGCTGTATTCCGGTATACTAGTTTGACCTAGCCGGAAGACCTAGTTTCCTCGATTTTCAGGTTTCGGTCAAAACTACAAACTTGCAGATCTATGTCTTACGGAACGCGGGGCAAAATTTTAGGTCATTCTGAGTTATGTAGACCAAGTTATGGTCATTTTACTATTGCTGGTCAAATTGCATCAAATTTGGTCATTTTAGGTCAATTTTGGTCAACTTTGGTTCGGCCAGTTTTTGGACCCGAATTTGTGCAAGCTGTTTGACTTGCTTATGGTCATTTCTCGGCTTTGGTGTCTTCATAAGACTTGTAGGTATGGGTCTTAACTATTCATGGTTAAAATTTCAGGTCAATTGGACCTGTTTTGAGTGAGTTATGGCCTAAACACTAACTGCTGCCCAATTGGTCAATTTTCAGGTCTCAATTGTACTTAATCCGAATTGGTCATTTTTCATGCTACCTTGCAAGCAGAATTTTGGTATGCTTTCTGAATGAAAGTTGGCACATTTTGTGCCTAGTTTCACCTCCAATTGGTCTCATACCAATTGGAGTTACACATTTAGAGTTATAGGCCAAAATGCACACTGTCCTTAATTACCTTGCTTAAACATGTAGCAATTACACATTTACCTTACCATAAATCCACTCCTCAACCCAATTATGTTTTGGTACATTACCAAAACCATATACCACTTCACTTTAAAGTCACTTTGGGTAGATTACAAACATCCTTAACACACCAAATAAAACTCTTATTCATAAAGTCCAATTACAACCATAAATACACATAAACACTACTCATCATTTCATACAATTTCCACCACTAATTTATATACATATCCATCAATCCTCAATGTCATAATTCTGCCAATATCTTCATGAATTCATACATTCATCAAAGAGTCCCAAGGCTGCCGAATTGTTCCACAATGCCAAAGTGTCCTACAATTCATCAATTTCCATTCCAAGTGCACAATCACCATATACATGTGGAATAATTTACTAGGACATTAAATCACCCTAATCAACATAATTTCTCATCAAATATATGTATGAATATTTCATTAAACATACAAATCCATGGCTGTCCAAAATTGATATCTCAAGAACTCCTCAAAACTTAAAATTTTCTTCACAAAGCAAACACCCATAACATGTATACAAACTTTAACAAAGCAATATTCAAAAATACAAACTTACTTTTGGTTGGGACTTGTTAAACCTTGACTAAACTTCTTGATTTTAGGATCAAACTCTTCCTTGTGATGTGGGGATAAAACTTATTGAAGAAACCTAAGTGATTGGAGGTGAAATGAAGGAGTGGAGGAAGCTTTAAGTGAAACGGCAATGGAGGTTTCTCAATCTTCTCAATTTGGCATGGATGGTCTTCAAAGGTTGAAGATGATGCTTTAGTGGAGCAATCTGCCCACTTAATCCATTTTATAATTCTTAGTGGTCCACTTACTTAATTTAAATCATATAATATGTTTAACTTCCTTTTATTCCACATTAAACCTTTAATTTTTGCTATTTACATTAGGTACCATCAAATTAATTTTTTATTTTATTTTCTAAGTGTAATATTATTTATTTTTAATGGAAATTTAGGTCAAAAGACAATTCGGGATGTCAAATAACCATAATGCCCCTATTCGGGTTGCATTCCCGATTTTTTGGTAACACCGGGTTTTGTCCGTTTTTTGATTTCTCACTTTTCTTTGTACTAATTATTTAATTTTTCTTTGATATTTCTAATGATATTTATACTTCAATTGATGTCTCTTTAAGTCCTATAAATATTTTCCAGGGTTCCTTGCAGTCCAGGGCCAGTCAACGGTCCACGCCGTGACTTGCCGGTGCGGTCACCCATCGCTAGGGTTCTCGGCTCGCTTAACTTGGTTACATTTCTTTGCTATTATTTTTCCTTTGTTTTTCTTGTGTTTTCTTTTCTTGTATTTCATTATTTTATGTCTCGTCACTCATAACGAAGTGTAGTTCTAGGCATCCTAGCTGTCCGGACAACACTGGTCACCGGAACAATAGAATGCACTACCGAATATAGGGGTGTTACAAGGTACATTGGATATGGGAAATCACTGGTGACAAGTCCATCTTTTATGAAATGTTTGTAATATGAAAAACTCATGTAATTAATGCATTGCGTATGTATGAAATGAATAATATAAATAATTTATGTTTGCCTAGTTTACTTACTAAGCTTTTAGAAGCTTACCCCATTCCCTTAATCCCAAATGCAGAGTTACAATTATAGAAGTGTCTTTGGGAGAGCTAACATCATAAGCAGTTATAGATTTCCTTATGCATGATTGATGTTTTTAGATTGGGCATGTAAAATTTTAAATGCATAGACACTGTGTGATGGGCACTAACAAATAGCAACCAAGTTCATCCATCCAATAAGGCAGACTTTGCATCCACTCAGCACAATATCAACCAATGTGATAAGGCACTAAGAAGAAATGCAGAAGAAAATGTATTGATCAAGTGTCAAGATACAATTAGAACCTGTCTAAGAGCACCTTGATCATCAAAATAAGACAAGCAATGTGATCAGATTGCTTGAATCCAAGTTCTTACAAGAAACAAGGAAGAAAATACAAGCTCACTCATTCAACAATGGTGGCAGAATTCTCTACAGTGTTTTCTCTCAAAAATGACTCTTCAAGTTGCCCAAAAAAAATAAAGAACACAGGTATATACAGATGGGGCACCAACAGAATGCTGCCTATATGGCAATAAAAGACAAAAGAAATAAAAATATCCTCCTTAAAATGTGGCATTTGGTATGGGAAAGAATATTTCATATTTGGGATGACTGCCATGGGAAGAACATTCCAGATTTGCTCAATTGGCCAAATCATCTAAAGCCATGTGTACTGGTAAGATGGCAGCCAAGTAATCTCCAAATGCTGGGTTGGCCGAATGTGGGAGTGACATGCCACCTTATGGGTGATGATGTGGCACACTTGGGTGATGGCATGTCACCAGTTGGGTGCTGACGTGGTGCATTCGGTGATGACATGGAGCACTTGGGTGATGACATGGCACACCTGGGTGATGATGTGGCGTCGTGCTACATATTGCCTATTTGGGTGAGAATGATCCACTCGGTCTCTAATAGTAAACATGATGATTCTATATGATTGGCATTTGTCTCCTGGCTCCTCCAATGGTCAATGACTTCCCTTGCCCTTGCTCTAGTAATGGGACATCTGAACAATGGAAGTGGTTTTAGTAGCTCCTCATCATCCCCTCCCTCTTCGAAAGAATTCGTCCTCGAATTCGGACCTGCATTAACAAAAGGAGAGAGATCAGAAACATTAAATGAATGGATAAAACCACACTCACCAGGTAGCTCTATCTTGTAGGCATTGTCTTTGATCATTTCCAACACCTTGAATGGACCATCACATCGTGGATGCAATTTTGACTTTCTTTGATTAGGGAACTGATCCTTCCTGAAGTGTACCCAAACTAAGTCACCTGGTTCAAACACAAGTGCCTTTCGGCCTTTATTAGCATGAGTTTGAGCATTTTTCTTTTCAATTTGCATTTTAGCTTGCTCATGCAACTTCTTAACCAATTTAGCTTTTCTTTTACCATCAAGACTATCAATATAATCAACAGGTAATGGTTACATTGAGTCAAAGGATTATAACCATATACAAGCTTAAAAGGTGAAAAACCAGTGGAAGAATGTACAACACGATTATAAGCAAACTCAACAAAAGGCAAGCAATCTTCCTAGCACTTCAAGTTCTTTCGAATCACAGCACGCAATAGAGTGGTAAGTGTCCTATTGACTACTTCAGTTTGTCCATCAGTTTGTGGATGACAAGTCGTGGAAAACAAGAGTTTAGTGCCTAATTTACCCCACAATATTTTCCAAAAGTGACCTAGAAACTTAACATCTCTATCACTTACTATTGTCCTAGGTATGCCATGTAATTTGATAACCTCTTTAAAGAACAAATCAGCAATATATGTGGCATCATCTATTTTGTGGCAAGGTATAAAGTGTGCCATTTTGGAAAATCTATCAACAACCACAAATATGCTACCATGTTTACGCTTTAATCTAGGCAACCCCAATATGAAATCCATTGAAATATCAGTCCAAGGTTCCTTAGGTATAGGTAATGGTGTATACAAACCATGTGGCATACTCCTAGACTTGGCCTTTTTACACTTAACATAACTAGAACACAACTTTTCCACATCTTTTCTCATTTTAGGCCAAAAGAAGTGTTCTTGCAATATGCCCAAAGTCTAGGATACACCAAAGTTGTGACACTCCTCACCCGTCTACAGTGTAGCCGAGCAAAGCATGTCACACTTGGTGCCAGAGCACCCTATCTTATCTTACTTTATTCCTTTAATAAAATACAACTAAGTTAAATGAGCCGGTGCCCAAGCGATGGGTAACCCAGAGGGAAGTTGCGGTTCTCGCAACTAGGAGCCCTAGACCCGGGTAAAAATTTATAAAATAATTTTTGGGACTCCAGAGAAGGGTCATTGAGGTTCCTATGGCATTAGAATGCCAAGAAAATATTTAGAAAATTTTTTCAATCGGTATAGACAATTTTGACCCGTTAAGCCAAACGGAGGGCATTTTGGTCATTTCGCCTTCAGAGACGATTTTTGGCCGACTTGTCCAGTTGAGTAAATAATTATTATGACATAAAATATGAATTAAGGGTGATGAAAAATTAATGTAAAGCTAGTAGAAAAGAAAAGAAAAGAAAAATAAATAAAAAGCAAATTATGACATCATTATGATGTCAATTAAAAATTCCCACCAATCAAAATTAAACAACCATTTAATTAGCTAATAAAAAGAGATAAATAAGACCAAAGAAATTAAAAAGCAACATCCATCTTCCTCCTCCCTAAACCAGCCAAAACCATGCCCTAGACCAAACCCCCATTAACACATTCAACAAGCTCAATTTCTCTCCTCATTTCACCATAAATCCTCCTACTCCTTTCACTAAAATTCATCCTTGCACCTTGCATAACCCTTTGGCAGCCAAGAAGAAGAAAGAAAGTGAAGTTTAAGCTTGAAAAATTCTGCTCTACAAGAGGTTAGTGCACATATATACCTAAAACTCTTTATTTCCATGTTAGAGACTTAAAAAGGAGTAAGAATTTGTAAGTCAAATGAACACAATTTATGTGTATGTATACCATGGATTTTGGCAGCCCTAAGGAAGGGATAGGGTTGATTGTTTTGATGGACTTAAAGTGGACTAGAGATCATGTTTAAAGCATATATATATGGGGATAGTGAATTAGTTAGTTAATTAAGTCATCTTGTGTAAATTCATAATGGGGATTAGGGTTTTGGGAGTGAAATTTTGATTTTGCTTATGAGATGGTTATTGAACATTCTCATGGTCAATTAGTGACCATTTGAGGTAAGTTGACCATAATTTGAAGTGAACTAGAGTGTTACAAACCAAATTGGTAGGCTGCCTAGTGACAACAGCAAGGAGGCTGGGAGTCCAGCCTGTTTGGACTGCCATATCTTTGGCTGTGTAGGTTCAATTGGTGTTAACCAATTGGAAATGAAACTAGACATATAATGGCACAATTTTGCTGAAGAAACCATGCCCAAAAGACCAAAGCAAGTGGACCAAAAGTTGGCCCTAATCCTGATACCCTGCAAGCAGATTCTGCAGAATGACCAAATGAACAGTAACTGTTTATTTGGCCATAACTCACTGTAAAATGGTCCATTTGACCTGAAATTTTTACAGCAACAAGATAAGATATAGAAAAACAACTTTCATGAAGAAACCTACCCCAAATTATGACCAGAACCTATCCAACAAGGCACTCACAGTCACTGTTCATTATACTGTAGATTTGGTAAATTCTGCAGTTTTCCAATCCGGCCAGCTGTGGTTTTTGGACCATATCTGGAGCTACAAAACTCCAAATGGAGTTATTCAAAAAAAGAAATTCAACTAGACAAAATAAGGAACAACTTTCATGTTTACCATTTCCTCAAATTTCCACTGTAACAGTCCCTAATGAAACAGTAAATTTATGGTACAAAAACTGAAAAATTCTGCCCCTTAGTGCTAAGTTTGGAAATGGATTTGGTGATTAATTCCAACAAGTTTTAAATGCAAAATGTGGTACATTGGGAGTGTTAAAAACCAATACACCTATTTTCTATCCAAAAGTCAACATTTTTGTTGACTAATGAAGTGAATAGTGGCACCAAAACTTGAAATTCACAAATTGAAGAATTTTAAAGTATCAAATGCCCTAGTATACCTAACAAGATTGGTTTGGATAGTTTGGCATGCCAATAGGGTTCAGTTAGCAGTACTGCACATGGCATTATGCCATTCTGTGATTTTATGGCTTTTAGCCATTTTGATATTGTGTTGAGACTTGGCCTCGTGCCTAATATTATTTACAACTTGTTAGCTGTTCTGTTGCACACCGGGAGATACATATGTGACCGATGGTGTGACGGCCCAAGGTACTTGATACCCAGTGCCAGTCATCCAGTATAGGTTACTTGGGCAACCAAATGAATGAAAATGGACAAAGTTAAAAAAAATAAATGAATATAACAAATACAAAACAAATAAGACATATACATTCAATACATATTTATTTTTTGCTATTTTCTTTTATTTTATTATTGCACCACTAAGTATCATTGCTTAGCGCGTTACTTTTGCCACGCGTAGGTTCTGGAGATACTGATCGTGAGCCCAGTAGACCGCAGACTGGGTGTGTCCATCCTGTAGCTCTGCATAGTGTCCGTGTCACCTCACCCTCCACAGTGCATTGGTAGGACACTAGGTTTCATTTTGGTATTTTGTAACTAATTTTTTTTTTTTATTTTCTCATATGTAATTGAACTTATGTAATGTATTTTGATGTTCATGTAAATAATGAGAATTGTGTTTGTAAATGGAAAGTGAATATCTATCTGTGACTTGTACATGATTATCACATGAGATGAATGATTGAGAAATGAAATTGAAAAATATTGAGATTTTGATATGGGAGTTTGAGATGATTGAATATGATTATAGGAATTGTTTTTCACAGGTTCCGAAGAACTGTTTTCTCCATTTTTAGCCGGTACTCTGCCGGATTTTCTAAAAAAAAATTTTCGAAACCTCAAATAAATTAAAATTTCAACAAATGGCTTAAATAGATTATATTTCACAAGTTATGTTCAAAATTATGATGAAAATTAATTAAGATAAAATAGAGTGTTCCGGTACACCGTGTGACATAACTTACTTGGATATACTGTAGACGGGTAAGGGGTGTCACATTTAGTAGTATCAGAGCACGGTTTAGGTGTTTCTGGGCCTAGATTGAGTCCATACCATGCATTGCATTTGTAAGAGTCGAGGTGACACTAATGCAGATCTGTTTGTCTTTCTTATTTTGAATAGGATATGGACCCTACATCTCAGAGGGCAGTTGAGGAGGAAGTGGAGAGTCATGCTCCACCTGCAGCAGTGAGGCTGGGGTATGGGAGAACACTGCTCCGCCCGACTCAGCGAGCACCTTTCAGCCTCCACAGGCCATGTTTCAGCAAATGGCCGAATTCTTCAGACAAATGGCTGGGGTAATGCCAGCACCACTACCTCCACCACCTCCACAACCAAAATCACACCTAGAAAAATTGAGAAAGTTTGGAGCAGTGGATTTCTTTGGCAAGAGAGAAGATGATTCTGTTGCAGTCGAAAATTGGTTGAACAGAACAGGCAGAGTTTTAAAACAACTCCATTCCACTCCAAAGCAAAATCTAGAAGCTGCTGTATCTTTGCTGCAAGACGATGCATATGAATGGTGGGATACTGTGTCCAGTGAAGTACAGCCAGAAATAGTAACTTGGGACTTCTTCCTCTCCGAATTTAAGAAGAAATATGTGGGTAGTGTATACCTGGAAGGGAGAAGAAGAGAGTTCATTAACTTTGGCGAGGCGGTATCGGTGGCAGTATGAAAAGGAATTTGTTAGATTGAGCCGCTACGGAAGGGAGATAGTCCCTAATGAAGCTGAAAGGTGTAAGAGATTTAAAGAGGGATTAAATGATAATATAAAGATCATGATCACTGCCTTGGGAATCACAGACTTCACCAAGTTAGTGGAAGCTGCAATAAAGGTTGAAAAGGTTAGAATAAGTGAGCGGACCCAGGAAGAGAAAGCGTGAAGAGGGGCCCAGTCGATCTAGTTCATCTCCTGCATTTGGGAAGAAGTTCAAGGGTCCACCAACACGAGTTCAGTCGCCACAAGGTCGTGGTCGATCTCGAGGCCCTGTGCCACGATTTACCCCTATGAGAGGTCGGTCCACACCATCGGTGGGCGGCTCTCCGAGGATGGGTTTGAGGACCAGCCCGAGATATTACGCATGTCCACACCATGCGAAGTGGCACAAGGGGGCGTTGAGAGTAAATGGCGGTGCTGCTAAGGTGTGGGTCGACAGAGCATCAGTTGAAGAACTGTCCACGTAGAACTACTACAGCTGCTCCAACACAAGCAGATAGACCTGCTCCTGTATCACAAAGGGGTAGAAAATCTGGCAAATCTGACGCAGTGGGAGCAAAGAGGCCTGATAACAGACCACCTGCCAGAGCCTATGCCATTAGAGCTCAGGAGGAGCAAGATGCCCCGGACGTCATCAGGGGTACGTTCTCCCTCTACAATACATCTGTACATGCATTGGTGGATCCAGGATCCACTCATTCATACATCTGCATCAACTTACCCGTAGAAAGGGGGATACTAGTAGGAGAGAGTGACCAAGACATTCTGGTCACTAATCCATTGGGCCACAGTGTAGTGGTGAACAAAGTGTACAAGGGTTGCCCGTTAAGGATTCAGGGGTATGAATTCTTGGCAGACCTGATTGAGTTGCCTTTCCACGAGTTTGACGTGATTTTGGGAATGGACTGGTTGTCACGTCATCAGGCAATAGTTGATTGCAAATTGAAGAGAATTTCTCTGAAAACTTCTGAGGGTAATGAGATCACAGTTGTGGGGGAAAGGACAGATTTCTTATCCAATGTCATCTCAGCCACAGTTACAAGAAGAATGATGAGAAAAGGCTATGAAGCCTACCTAGCACATGTGATGGATACTAGGCAGGCTAAGCCAAACTTGAGTGATATACCCACAGTAACAGACTTTCCAGAGGTATTTCCTGAAGAGTTGCCTGGTTTACCACCAGAAAGGGAAGTTGAATTTGCTATTGAGACACTGCCGGGTACAGCACCCATTTCCATTGCTCCTTATAGGATGGCACCCACTGAATTGAGGGAGTTGAAAATTCAGTTGCAAGAGTTGCTTGATAAGGGGTTCATACGCCCCAGTGTGTCACCATGGGAAGCTCCATTGTTGTTTGTAAAGAAAAAGGATGGGACTTTGAGGCTATGTATCGATTACCGGCAGTTGAATAAAGTGACTGTGAAGAACAAATATCCGTTGCCTAGAATTGATGATCTGTTTGATCAGTTGAAGGGAGCAGGAGTATTTTCTAAGATTGATCTCGGTCGGTACCATCGATTAAGGGTGAAGGATGTAGATGTGCCCAAGGCGCATTGAGAACGATATGGGCATTATGAGTTTACGGTGATGCCCTTTGGCCTAACAAATGCACCAAAGAACATTCATGGACCTTATGAACCGTATCTTCCATCCACACTTAGATCGGTTCGTAGTGGTCTTTATTGATGATATTTCTTTGTATTCCAAGACCGAGGAAGAACATGATGAACATTTGAGGATTGTTACGCAAACCACGAGAGAAAATAAGCTTAATGCTAAGATGACCAAGTGTGACTATTGCTAGAATTAGATTGCATTCCTTGGACACATAGTGTCAGCTGATGGGATTAGGGTGGATCCCAAGAAAATAGAAGCAGTGATGGAATGGAAGCCTCCCAGAAATACAACTGAGGTCAGAAGCTTCTTGGGGCTAGCTGGGTATTACAGGAGATTTATGAAGGGATTTTCCTTAATAGCTGCTCCAATGACCAAGCTATTACACAAGAATGTCAGATTTGATTGGAATGACAAGTGTCAGACCAGTTTTGAGAAGTTGAAGGCTATGTTGACAGAGGCACCAGTGTTAACTGACGGTGTCGAGAAAGGACTTTGTGGTCTACAGTGATGCCTCACATAATGGGTTAGGGTGTGTATTGATGCAAGAGGGGAAGGTGGTCGCTTATGCTTCCAAACAGCTAAGGCCACATCAACAGAACTACCCTACCCATGATCTAGAGCTTGTAGCAATTATCTTCGCACTGAAGATATGGAGGCATTACTTATATGGTGAAAAATGCTACATTTACTCAGACCACAAAAGTCTAAAATATTTGCCAACTCAGAGGGAGCTCAACCTTAGACAGAGACAAAAATACATCCCAGATGTGTCACACCTTACCCCTCTATAAGGCATAACATGATCCCATAGTATACCTATTGAATTACTGACTCCGTCTACTGATAACCCATTAAATACACTACAAAGAATTTTAAGAAAATTTTTTTACTTTTTGAAAGTGGTGAGCTTTTATAGCAGGTATTAAAAACATTTAATTGAAGTTTAAAAACTAGTTAAAATTTTTATCCATTTTTTTTAAGCAAATTTTGGAAAAATTTCAGCGGAATGCTGTCTATATTTGGGAAAAACAGTTCTTCAAACACCTGTAAAAATACTTCCAATAATTCATTTCATCAAAATCAACCACTACCACAAGACAAATCAACATCATTTCTCCCAACTCCATAATTCAAAATAATTTTCAATTCAATTGTCTTCAAAATAATACTAAATAATTTCATTCATACTCCATTAAAGCAAAATCAATTTACATTCATCAACCCAAAATTTACATTAGAAAATTCAAAATAATATTATTACAAAATCTATACAACTGCTCCAAAACCAGTTTATACATGTACATACAGTTACATACACCAAAATAAACATTACAATCAGGGTATAAAATTATACCTGACAAAATCTCAAGGATGTAGCTCCGAGATCCTTATCAGCTCACTCTGCTGCTTTACTAATCTCTCTATCTGCGATAGGAATAAATAGCCATCGCTGAGTACTATGACTCAGTGGTGCACAACATACTAAAATGACATTTTATGCATAATTCAAATCACATTTATTCAAATATAGTACTGAACAATGAAAGGTGGATACAAAAGACATTTATAATTTTAGTCAAAATAGTCTCATTTTGGAAGTCTCAAAACAGGTTTCATAAAAACACACAGTTATATCATGCCATCAGAACAATGTTCATCTCAATAGCCAGAGGCTTATAAGGAATCACAAGGCTAGCTAGCTCAATCTATGGGTACCCATTCAATTTCTTCCTCTACTGGCACACACCTTAACACTTCAGCTAGAAAGGGAATCAAAATTCGAAACTAATTCCTCCCACTAGTCATGCTAGTGAGGCATTCAAATATATGGTCATGACACTGTGATTCAAAACTATCTCAATAATTTTCCAAACATTTACTGACAATTAACACACATGCAATTAAATTTTCAACAATTTAGATCAATAGCATAATATACATTTTAACCACCATTTTGCAATGTGAGTAAATCACAATTCATTTCATGCATTTTGCAAAGAAAATTTTAAAGAATATTTATGTTGTGCACAAACCTTATGCGAGTCGCCTCTTGGCCTTGACTTGATGCCTTGGGTTCTTTTCCAGTATTTTTTTCAACTGAAACACACAATTTTATAGTGTTTCAGTATCATAATTTATCATAAGTCCAAAAACAATTTCAAATCTATTTATTTCTAGCTTTAATATGCTTAACTTGATGTTCTTTAAAATTTGTATTTCGAGGTTACTATTCATGATACTATTCAAGTCAAATTGTTAACTTTCTCATGCTTAATAGGTATGAGAATTTTAGTTTCACCCACATACTACATTTTGGTTACCTAATTTGTTGGTTTTTGTTGTTTCCTCAAATTTTAAGTCTCTTAGGTGAAATTTCCAAATTTCAGATTTGGTGTCCTGTTTTGCACTTTTCCATTGGTCAAGTTGCTGTTGAAATTTGGCTAAGTTTTCTTCATATAAGTTGTTCCTTATTGTCTTAACTTTATTTCCTTTTTTGAATCACTCTATTTGGAGTTTTTTAGCCCAACATATGACTATTTGAATGGGGCTGGCCGGATTTAGTATTACCTAGAATTCTGGGCATTTTCTAGATACTGGCAGTTTTCAGTGTGCTTACTGCAGTGACTTTTCAGATAGATTATGGTCAAAATTTGGGTTTGTTTTCTTCATGAAAGTTGTAGGGCTATGTCTCAGCTTTCCATCGGTATAAGATTCAACTTATTTGGACCTTCCTAGACCAAGTTATGGTCATTTAAGTAACTACTATTTATTTGGTCATTTTTATACAGGGTAGTGTGCCCAAATCCGAATTTGGCCTAATTGTTCACTAAGTTATGGTCATTTTTTTAGCATGATTCCTAAATGAAAAATGGTCCATTTTGTGTCTAGTTTCATTCCCAATTGTCCTCACACCAATTGGGTTGGTAAATTTTCAGTTTTGGTCCCTGAAAGGGACCTAGGTCAAGCTATCAGCATACTGACCCTAACCAATCTGAATTGAAACTTGGTTCTAGCAATTCACACACACCACAAATGGTCACAATTGACCATTTCTTAACTCAAGTAAGGTCAACTACATCAATTGACCGATTATTAAATTTTTTTCCAATTTTCCAAATGCTCAAGAACCCTAATTACATAAAGTTCAAATCTAATGCATTCAAAGTGCACATTCAATGTCTACATATTTCATGTAACCTAAACAACCAATCAAACACATCAAAATCATTCATTTCAAACCCTAACATAAGTTGGCCGAATTTTTAGTTACTCCCCCAACAAGTGTTTTCTTTTGATTTTAAGTTAAAATCTAAGTTAATTGAGTCATAAACACAACAAATAAACTTTAATTTCCAAGTAAAAGTGCTTACCTCCACTAAAATTTTCAATTCTTCCCTTCCTTCAATTTCTTCCTTTCTTTCCTTTTTCAATCACCTTCTTAAGTTGAGATAATAAGCTTTTATGAAGTAATTATGGGAAAAATTAAGGTTAAGTGAGAGATTCAAGCTTTCATGGAGGTTGGCAATTGAAGAGCTATAGGAAAGGTTTCGGCTGAAGTGAGTGGGGAGAGAAGATGAGTGATTTTTTTCTTTTCTTTTTTGTTATTTTATATGTAATTAACTTTAATTAACTTGGTAAAAAATTATAGGAAAATTAAAATGAGTTTTGACATCATGATGATGTCATCCAATGATGTAATAAACTTTTTTAATTTTCTTTTTCTTTTGTATTTATTTTTTTATTAGTTCTTAAATTTAATTCCCGATTTCAAAATTTTCTTTTCTCTAATTTTATTGGACAGTTAGGTCAGGAGTCAGCTCTAGGGGTGAATTGACCAAATTACCCCTCGCTGGTTCGATCCGGTTTGCAAGTTATTCGTTACTTCTTCCGAATCCCTGACCTAATTATTTGACATGCTTAACAACTCTTTTTCGTGATTTTCTCTTTTCCACTGTGTTCGCAATAGTCCTAAGGATCGCAGTGTCACATTTTCTGATTCGAAATTTGAGTTAAGACTGTCCTCATAGTCATTTCCCAGGAAGGTCACCCATCGCTGCGACTCCCGGCTCATTTAACTTTTTATGCTTTGTTTTTTCTTCTTTGTACTTAACTATTTGGAAATTAATAATTGTTTTCTAATCCCCTTAATTGTCCGGACCGATACTGGTCACCAAAATAGTAAAATGTACAAGGCTATAAAAATTGAGGTGTTACAAGATGCTTATATGGACTAGAAGCTACAGGAATTTTTAAGTCTAAAACAAGGAAGCAGATCAGTGCCAGAATATGAAAGGGAGTTCTCCCGCCTGAGCCACTATGCAGGGATTCTACTTTCTATGAGCAGAGAAAGATGTAAGAATTTTGAGACCGGTTTGAAGCCCAGTCTGAGGATGCAAGTGGTTGGATTCAGACATAATAACTTCTCTGAGCTCATCTCTCAAGCATTTGAGTTAAAAAGAATTGAGTCAGAAACTACACCGGTGAAAGAGAAAACAAAGAAGATAGAGAAATCAGAAAAAGAGAAAAGTGGAAAGTCAGCGGATCAAAGTTCCAGTGTCAATAATGGAAAAAGAAAGAACTTTGGGGGACCAAGCATAGGTAAAAAGTCTGGAAGGGTTAGATTTTCTAGGCAGAGACCCCCTTGGTCTGGTCAGTAGACGACTAGAAGTTCTCACCCTTCCCGCCCTTGTGAGACATGTGGCAAGACCCATGGTGGGATATGTTACTAGGCTACAGGAGCCTGTTTTAACTGCGGGGGTACGGGACATCTAGCTAAAGATTTTACCAGTGCCCGTAGATTTGGGCCACCTCCTATTACTGCAAAAGGGTCTATTTAGAGCTCTGCTACTAAAGGTTCACAACCAGTTAGCAGAGGTAGAGGCAGGGGTCAGGGCAGCACTTCAGGCAATCAAGGTATGGTAAACCAGTCAGAACAAGGTAGTGCTCAGGCCAGAGCCTACACGATGAGACGGAGGGAAGAAGTTAAAACTTCTAACATTGTGGCCGGTACCTTCTGTATCTCTGATCAGGATGTATTTGTGTTATTTGATCCGGGTTCTACCCACTCATATGTTAGTGCTAGCATCGTTAGTTCCCTTGCTGTTCCATGTGTCAAAATGGATTTTGAGGTGCTAGTAATTAGTCCGTTAGGACAAGAGGTCAGGATCAACAGAATGTATAGAGATTGTCCTTTGGTGATCCAAGGACATACTTTTCTATCTGATTTGATTGAAATGCCCTTCAGAGATTATGATATCATCTTGGGCATGGATTGGCTAGTCAGGCATCATGTGATGATTGATTGTAGACTGAAGACAGTCACTTTTGGTCTCCCTCAGTATGATGATGTGGTAATACATGGGGGAGAGGTAGTTATTGCCATCTAACATAATTTCGGCTCCACTAGCCAAAAAAATGATCAGAAAGGGGTGTTGAAGCATATTTGGCCCATGTGGTAGACACCCATATGGGGAGTCCAGCATGGAGGGACATCCCTACAGTATGTGACTTTTCGAATGTGCTCCCTGATGAGTTGCCAGGATTACCTTCGGAAAGAGAGATGCAGTTTGAGATTGATGTTATGCCTGGTGTGGACCCAATCTCCATAACACCATACAGAATGGCACCAGCAGAATTGAAAGAGTTGAAGATACAATTGCAAGAGTTGCTTGATAAGGGCTTTATTCGCCCTAGTGTGTCGCCTTGGGCAGCCCCGGTGTTGTTTGTTAAGAAGAAAGATGGCACCCTCCACTTGTGTATTGATTACCGACAGTTGAATAAGGTGACAATAAAGAATAGATACCCATTGCCCTCCATTGATGACTTGTTTGATCAGTTGAGGGGTGCAGCAGTGTTCTCTATAACTGATCTGAGATCGGGTTATTATCAGCTGAAGGTGCAAGAGCAGAATATCCCTAAAACTGCCTTTAGAACTTGATATGGCCATTATGAGTTCCTGGTCATACCATTCGGGTTAACTAATGCTCCAGCTGCATTTATGGATCTAATGAACACTATCTTCAGACCATACCTCGACCAGTTTATGATGGTGTTTATTAATGACATCTTGGTATATTCGAGGAGTGTAGTGGAGCATGATAGACATCTGCGGATTGTGCTACAGACCTTAAGGGAGAAGCAAATATACGCCAAATTATCAAAGTGTGAATTTTGGCTGAAGGAAATATCCTTCTTGGGGCACATAGTATCAGCAGAGGGTATTAAGGTAGATTCCAGCAAGATTAAAGCTATCCTTAATTGGAAGGAACCCAGGAATGTTATAGAAATTCGCAGTTTTCTGGGTTTAGCTGGATACTACCGTCGATTTGTGAAGGGATTCTCTATGTTGGCTTCTCCACTGACCAAGCTGCTTTGGAAAGATGTGAAATTTCAGTGGACGGATAAATATCAGCAGAGTTTTGATGAGTTGAAGAGATGTTTGACTGAAGCTCCAGTCCTGACTTTACCTACCCCGGGTAAAGAGTATACTGTTTATAGCGATGCTTCTCACAATGGGTTAGGATGTGTATTAATGCAAGATCAAAATGTCATTGCATATGCATCACGCCAGTTGAAACCGCATGATAGGAATTATCCGACATATGACTTGGAGCTTGCAGCTATTGCATTTGCTCTTAAGATCTGGAGACACTACTTGTATGGGGAGAAGTGTTACATCTACACAGATCATAAGAGCTTGAAGTACTTGGGCACCCAGAAAGAATTGAATTTGAGACATAAGAGATGGTTAGAGCTGATAAAGGACTATGATTGTCTAATAGACTACCAGCCAGAGAAAGCAAATGTGGTGGCTGACGCCTTAAATCGTAAGACTATGGCAAGTCTAAGAGTTTTTCTTTTGTCCATGGTGCATGAATTAAAGGCACTGCAAGCTAGCTTAGAAGTAAATGATGAGGGACAGACAGTAGTTATATGGCATGTACAGCCAGTGTTGACTAATTAGATCAGAATGGCTGCTCAGAATGACGAGAAATATCAGAAGCTACTAGAAGAAGTCTAGCAGGGCAATAAACCTAAATTCTCAGTGAGGGATGATGGTTTACTGCTACACCGAGGCAGAATGTGCGCTCCTAATGGCGTTGACTTGAGACAGATCATTATGAAGAAAGCACATGAGTCTCCTTTTGCTATGCACCCTGGTGGCACTAAAATGTATAGAGGGCTAAAGGAGCATTACTAGTGGATGGGTATGAAAAGGGATGTAGCTGATTTTGTCTCTAAATGCCTAACTTGTTAGCAAGTGAAGGCAGAACATCAAGCACTAGCTGGTTTATTACAGTCATTGCTAGTACCTGAGTGGAAATGGGAACGGATAACTATGGATTTTTTTATGAGACTTCCGAAGACAAAGAAGAGCCATGATACAGTATGGGTCATAGTTGACAGATTGACCAAGTCTGCTAATTTTGTGCCATTCTAGATGGACTATAGTTTAGAAAGATTGGCCAAATTATACATAGATGAGATTGTGAGACTACATGGAGTGCCAGTATCGATTGTATCTGACAGAGATCCTAGGTTCACTTCTAGATTCTGGGGTAGTCTTTAGAGAGCCCTAGGAATGAGATTGAACTTTAGCACGGCATTCCACCCACAGACAGATGGCCAGTCTGAGAGGGTAATTCAGATATTGGAGGATATGCTACGGGCTTGTGTAATTGAGTTTGAAGGTAGTTGGGACACACACTTGCCTCTGATTGAGTTTGCTTACAACAACAGCTACCAATCAAGCATTGGGATGCCTCCATATGAAACTCTGTATTGTAGAAAGTGCAGATTGGGCCAGAAATTGTTCAGCAGACAGAGGAGAAAATAAAACTGATCAAAGATCGACTCAAGGCTGCATCAAACCATCAGAAGTCCTACATCAATCTGAAGAGGAGAGATATTGAATATGTAGTGGGTGAGAAAGTATTCCTCAAGGTTTCCCCTCAGAAGAAAATTATGAGATTTGGCAGAAAGGGAAAACTGAATCCTCATTTCATTGGACCATATGAGATTCTAGAAAGAGTGGGTCCTTTAGTATACCGTTTAGCACTACCTCCAGTGTTAGAGAAAATACATAATGTCTTTCATGTGTCCATGTTGAGGAGGTATCGATCAGACCCATCTCATGTACTACCAGTAGAAGAGATTGAGGTAAATCCAGACCTCACATACGAGGAAGAACTCATTGAGATTCTGGCATATGAGGTGAAGCAGCTGCGGAACAAGTAGATACCGTTGGTTAAAGTGTTGTGGAACCATCATTCAGGCCAGGAGGCTACTTGGGAGCGTGAAGAGGACATGAGGAGACAGCACCCACTGTTGTTCAGAGACTAATACCAAGCAAAATTTCAAGACGAAATTTATTTTAAAGAGGGGGGGGGGGAGAGAGAATTGTAACACCCCTATTACACTGTTTCGGTGACTAGTATCGGTCTGGACAATTAAGGACATTAGCATCACATTTAAGACATCTAGGAAAGCCCTAAATGAAAACAAATAGTGATTACCAAATAGTTAAGTATAAATAGGAAAAATAAAGCAAAAAATGTTAAATGAGCCGGGGGTCACAGCGATGGGTGACATTACTGGGAAGTGACTGCGAGGTCAATAGTAATCCTATTTTTGAACGGGAAAAATTGACACCGCAGTCCTAAGGACTATTGCGAACCTAGTGGAAAAGAGAAAATCACAGAAAAGAGTTGATAAGTAGGTCAAATAATTAGGTTAGGACTCTGGAAGAAATACCGGATTATTTGTAAACCAGATCAATCCGGCGAGGGGCAAATTGGTCAATTCATCCCTAGAGGTAACTCCTGACCTAACTGTCTAATAAAATCGGAGAAATGAAAATTTTAGAATATAGAATTAACTTAAAGAAACAAGGGAAATAAAGGAAAAAGAAAAAGAATGAAAAATTAGCTTTATGACATCACTTGAATGACATCACATATGATGTCAAAATTAAATTTAATTAACCTAATTTTTGACCAAGTCAATTTTAACTTATTTAGACAAAAAAATTAAAATAAATTTCACTCATCTTCTCTCCCAAACCAGGCGGCCGAAATTCTCTCCCCTCTCACCTCCATTTTCATTCACCATTAAAGCTTGATTCAAGCTTGATTTCCACTCAATTAACTCTAATTTCCCCCAAATTCTCCATAAAACCTTGCTATCTTAACTTGAGAAAGAGATTGAAGAAGAAAAGCAAAGGGGAAGAGTGAAGAAATTGGTGATTGAATTTCAAGAGAAAGGTTAGCAGTTAAATCTATGTGTTTAGGGTTGCATACACTTAGAATTAAAGTGTAACTGCAAACAAAGCCATCATGGGAGAACTAAGTGGGATTTTCAACCAGCCTTAAGGGGAATAGAAATTGCTTGAATTTGATGGAATTAAAGAGCTAGAGAAGTTGAATTAAGTGTATAGATGTTGATTATGTACTTTAATTTCATTAATTGAATGAATTGTGTAAATTAGGGTTCTTGAATTCTTGAAATTGGGAGAAAATTTGTAGGAAATGGTAAATTGATGCAAATGACCTTAATTGAGGTTAGAAATGGTCAATTGTGACCAATTGAGATGTGTTAGAATTGGTAGAATTGAAATGCAATTCGGATTGGTTAGGGGTCCCAATCTGGCAGTTTAACCTAGGTTCTTTTCAGGAACCAAAACTGAAATTCTGATAACCCAATTGGTGTGAGACCAATTGGGGATGAAATTAGACACATAAAGACACAATTTTCATTCAGAGACCATGCCCAGAAAATGACATTTAGATAGTGAACAATTAGGTCAAATCTGGGTAATGTGCACTGCCACTGTACAAAAATGACCAAATAAATAGTGTTTGTTCATTTGGCCATAACTTGGTCTAGGCAGGTCCAAATGACCTGATTTTTGTGGCAATGGAAAGGTATGACATAGGAATACAACTTTTATGAGGAACACCAACCCAAATTCTACCCATAACCAAGTCATTTTGCCACTCAAATTTAGTTGTCCAAAACTGCCAGAACCAAGAAAGTGCCCAGAATTCTGGGTTTGAACTAATCCGGCCAGCCTTGAAAAATGACCATATCTTGGGCTACAAAACTCCAAATAGAGTGATTCAAAATGTGAATTAAATATAAGACAATAAGGAATAACTTTGATGAGGGACACTTAGCCAAATATCCATAGTAACTAGACCAATGGAACAGTGCAACACAGGGGAACAAAATGCCTCACTAGCTTGACTAGTGGGAGGAATTAGTTTTGTATTCCCTCTATGGCTGAAGTGTTGAGGTGTGTGCCAGTAGAGGAAGAAATTTGAATGGGTACCCATAGATTTGAGCTAGCCAGCCTTGGTATTCCTCATAAACCTTTAGCTATTGAGATGAAAAATATATACATATTGATGGCATGATATGACTGTGTGAATTTATGAAAATTGTTTTGTGACTTCTGAAGTGAAAATTCTTTGACTAAAATTTAAATTGTGTTTTGTAGCTGTCTAACAATTTCAGTATTGTATTTGGAATAATTGCGATTTAATATATGCATAAATTGGTATTTTTGTTATGTTGTGCACCACTGAGTATTTGTACTCAACGATGGCTTTTCATTGCTGTTGCAGGTAGAGAAACTGGTAAAGCAGCTGAGTATGCTGCTAAAGACCAACAGTACTACATTTTGGATTTTTGTCAGGTACTAAATGATACCCCTTTTGTACATATTTATTTTGATGTATATGACTGTATGTATGTTTTGTAATTGATCTTGAGCAGTTGTACAGTAACTTTGTAATAATATTATTTTTGAATTTTCTATCTGTAAATTAAATTTGTGTATGTACAATTAATTATTTTAATGCAACAAGTATGAGTTTATGTAATTGTTTTGAAAATATTGTGAATTGTGGATTTTGAGTTGAATTGTGTTTGATTGTGTTGGTTGGAAATTATTTGGAGGTTGGGAGTTGTGAAATGATTGAAAATCACTTAGAAGTGCTTTTTTATAGGTTTTAAAATTTTTGGTTTTTCTCAATTATAGATGGCACTCTGCCGAAATTTTTACAAAATTTGCGAAAAAATAAAAATGGTCAAAAATTTTACTTAGCTTTTATACTTCAAATAAAAGTTTTTAACACCTGTCAAAAGTACTCACCACCTTCAAAGAAGATAAAATTATTTTTAAAATTCTTTGTAGTGTATTTAATGGGTATACTACGGGATCATATTATGTCTTACAGAGGAGTAAGGTGTGACAAGTTTCCTTTATGACACAGTTATGTTATATGTTTATGATCATGCATGATATGATGTGGTAAGACCAGGTGAGGCCTAATAAGCTCCTGGCTCACTATTTATTTATGCGAAAGTGTAATGCCCTTACCATAGGTAGTACGTACATTCTACTGTTTTAGCGACTAATATCTGTTCAAACAGTCAGAATGTCTGAAACTACACTTAAACTATAGTGAGGAGGCATAAATTGATGGAATAAATATTAAGAAAAATATAGGAAAAATTTAGAGAAAATAAAATAAAATTTAAGAGAATTTATTAATTGGTATAAACTAATAAAAATAACCCGATAAGTACCATGAATGGCATTTCACTCCAGAGGTGAATTTTGACCTATATGTCAAATTAAAATTTGAGAGAATTAAAATAATTAAAATAAATTAAAATTATAAATTTATTAGTGGGAAATGATAAAAGAAAAGAAAGAAAAAGAAGAGAAAAGAAAAAGAAAAGAAAAAGAAAAAAAAGCTTATGAAATTTTTTAAAAAAAATTAAAGTACAAAAAAATAAATATAAATAGACACAAGATGACAAACCCCCACTAACAAAGTCATCTTCTTCCTACACTTCTTCTCTCTCTTTGAGTTGCACCATTGAAGTTTGATTTCCCAAGCTTCTTCCACACAAAACCCATAGCTCTCTTCACAAAAAATCCTTCCCACTCCATAAGGAAGCTTTAGATACCCATTTGAAAAAGAGAAATTGAAGTTTGCAAGTTGGGTCACAAGGTAAGTGTAAAAAATACCACTCCCTCTCTTCTTTAAATCTTATAAGAATGATGAGATGATGTTTGATGTTTTTAAATGATGAAAAATGGTTCCATAAGGATGTTCGAATAGTTGATATGATTAGAAGTGTAAATGAGTTGAGTTTGTGTAAATTGGGTGATTGGAATTAGGGTTTATGTACATGATGTGGGGACTTTATGTAAATGCTTGAAATTGACATGGTTGAGTTGAGATTGTTGCTTGTAGAAGTGCTATGCATGCTAATTGAAGTAAGGAAGATAAAAGAAATTGAAATTGGGAGTGCTTGTTTTCTGAAGGTTTTGGGACTCGATGAGTCCAGCATGAGTTTTGAACCACAACTGAAATTATGTAGCTTCAATTGGTATGAAGCCAATTGGAGGTGAAACTAGACCCAAAATAGCCCATTTTCTATGAAGAAACCATGCCTAAATTCTGTCCAAAACTTGACCTAAACACTGCCCAAATCCGGATGACCCTGCACAAAACCCAGAAAATGACCAAATGAACAGTACATATTCATTTGGTCATAACTCTCTCTATACTTGTCCAGATGACTTGAATTTGATACCATTGGAAATCTTAGATATAGGGCTACAATTTTCATGAAGACCACTGAACCCATAAATGCCAAAAACTAAACCAAATTGCTGGCCCAAGTTGGGTAACAAAACTGCCCAGAATTAGGTTGTCCAGAAACTACTGGACATAAACTCAATCGACCAGTTTTGGCAAAATGGCCATAACTTGGTAGTAAGACACAAAAACTGAACCAAAGAAGGGTCCATGAGATAAATTATCTTATGGTAGGGAATTTAACCCTAACAAGTCATTAAACACTAAACCACATGAAAAAGGTATGTGGAACCTATTTTCCTACTATAAAGTGATATGAACATTCAAATAAATATATAATAATGTATAATTACCCATAGTATACCTAGACTTATTTATTTAGTTTGAATCGATTGTTATACCAATTAGGGACTACAGATAGCAATACTGCCTACCTAGAAAATCATGAACTAACAATATGTGTCTGGTTTGATTGTTCTATAGGCTATATGCCTACTTACTAGCAATTGTGCCTAACTTTATTTCTGACTTTACAAGCCTGACAGCTATCCTCGTGCCTGACAAATGTATATAGGGTAGACATATGGCTGTCTAACCCGTATACTCCAGTGTATCTAGCTTTTATAGTCTGTTATAGGTTTCTTGGGCACTGGTAATAATTAATTAAGACTGAATATACAATAAGTAAACAGAAAAGATCCCGATAATTTAAATTGTTTCCAAAGTGAAATGAAAATATAAAATGCCTAGAAATTAGGAAATTTGCCATATATAGAATTATTATTTAAATTGTTTAGTTATTGTTATTATAAATTATGCACCACTAAGGGTTATGCTTAGCGCGTTGGTTTTCCATCACATAGGTACTGGAGATCAGCAGTCGCCACAGTAGTGTTCAGACAAAGCTCTGACCAGATCTGCCACCATCCAGAGTCACCTCACCAGTCTTTTGTATTTTGGTAGGGCCCATGTATAGACTAGTATTTTGGTTCATTATGTCTAATCATGATGTAATTACTAGTTTATGATGTATTTCATTTTGGACTTGTAATTAAACTTTGAGATTGTAATGAAAACTTATAATTTATTATCTATGAATTTCTATATGAATGCAATAGATGATACTTCATTTTGAGATCTCATGAATAGTTGTGAATGATATGATAAAAGAGAATATGATATGGAAATGTATGAAATGAATATGAACATGTTAACAGGTAATTAGTGGAACCCGCTAAATGCTAATAAAACAAGGGAGGCTCTGTCCAGGTCTCCACAGAAATAAGTTATAAAAAAAAAAATCTACACATGGATTACATGCCTTTAAATGATATTAAAAGTTTACAATAGACATGATAAGACAAGATAGGGTGCTCCGGCACCAAATGTGGCACTTTTTGCTCGGCTATACAATAGACGGGTAAGGGACGTCACAGGAAGTCTTGAGGAGCCTCTGTTTGAGTCAGGTATGTCACACCCTACCCCTTTGTAAGGCATAACATGATCCCGTAGTATACCTAATGAATTACCAACTCCATCTATTGATAACCCATTAAATACACTACAAGGGATTTTAAAAACTTTTCTTACTTCTTTTACAGTGGTAAGCACTATTTACAGGTATTAAAAACCTTTTTGAACTGAAGTGATAGAACTAACACATTTGAATTATTTGGAATTTCTGTAAAAATTTTGGCAGAGTGCCATCTGTATTTTGGATAAAACAGTTCTTCAGAAAACCTGTAAAAAGCACTTCAATATATTTTCAAATCTCAACTCCAACATATTTCTCAACACAACATATTTCTCAACTCAAATCCACAGTGATTTTTTCAAAGTCTAAGGTACAAGAAATATAATACAATTTTTTTTACAAGCCAAAATAACTCATAATTATTTTACAACTTCAATGTACAATTTTTTATTTACAACTGCTCAAAACCAAAAACAATATATACATACAGTGGTTATACATTACAGTACAAAATGCAAAATGTTGGTATACTCATTATACCCGGTAGTCTCTCGCTGGATGTACTAGCAGCCTAGTCTGCTGCCCTGTCTATCTGTCTACTGCGATAAAGAATAAAAGCTATCATCGAGACAATGTCTCAAGGTGTACAACATTAACCAAATACAACTTAAATCACAGTTCATAAATCATTTAAATGATGGATATGTAAAATCATAGTTAAATTCAAGACAATGAGTGTCAGAAGGAATTTAACATAATATCACAATAAATCTCAGACATCAAAACATATTTAACTGCAAAAGACAGTAAATGTCAATAAGGATTTAACTCCTTTTCACAATCTCATAATACAAATCAATAAATCACACACAGCTTAATCATGTTCCAAAGTTCAATTCGTCCCAAAAGCCGATGGCTAATGAGGTATTCAATTTGTCCCAAGAGTCGATGACTAATGAGGAATAACATAGCTAGCTAGCAAAAATATGAGTACTCATCCAATTCGTCCTCAACAGGCACACACCTCAACACTTCAGCCAGAGAGGGAATTCAATTCGTCCCACTAGACAAGCTAGCGAGGAATACAATCAATATACATGATAGCTGTGGTTTCAAACCATTTCCAATGCTTTTCAATCAATAAGTATCCATCAATATCATTCAAACAATTTCTCACAATTTCAAACCATTTACAATGCTTTTCAAGCAATAAATACCCATTCAAACACATTTCCACAATTTAAAACAATAATGTACAAATAGTCATAATTCATTTCAATTGAAAAATTCAAAAGAAATAGTTGTTGTGCACAAACCTCTGATAACTGTCTCCTAGTCTAGACTCAGTGTTTCCTTCCCTTTTCCTGAGTCTTTACTAACTGAGAAACACAATTTGAAGTGTTTCAGTACTAAATTAAACTGTCTCTATCGATAATGTTTGACAAATAATTCACTGAAAGCTATTATTTGCTTAATCACCTAATATACTGACCTCAATGCGTTCTAGGTAAATTAGGTTTTAGTGTCACTAATATGTCACATTCGATAGTGTTTTAGGGTTGGTACTCGTTACCAATTTCATTTCCTTGTTTAGTGCATTTTATTGCAAATTGCTGTATTCCGGTATACTAGTTTGACCTAGCCGGACGACCTAGTTCCCTCGATTTTTGGGTTTCGGTCAAAACTACAAACTTGTAGATCTATGTCTTACGGAACGCGGGGCAAAATTTTAGGTCATTCTGAGTTATGTAGACCAAGTTATGGTCATTTTACTATTGCTGGTCAAATTGAATCAAGTTTGGTCATTTTAGGTCAATTTTGGTCAACTTTGGTTCGGCCAGTTTTTGGACCCGAACTTGTGCAAGCTTTTTGACTTGATTATGGTCATTTATGAGCTTTGGTGTCTTCATAAGACTTGTAGGTATAGGTCTTAACTATTCATGGTTAAAATTTCAGGCCAATTGGACCTGTTTTGAGTGAGTTATGGCCTAAACACTAACTGCTGCCCAATTGGTCAATTTTCAGGTCTCAATTGTACTTAATCCGAATTGGTCATTTTTCATGCTACCTTGCAAGCAGAATTTTGGTATGCTTTCTGAATGAAAGTTGGCACATTTTGTGCCTAGTTTCACCTCCAATTGGACTCATACCAATTGGAGTTACACATTTAGAGCTATAGGCCAAAATGCACACTATCCTTAATTACCTTGCTTAAACATGTAGCAATTACACATTTACCTTACCATAAACAAGTGACTTTAAAGTGAAGTGGTATATGGTTTTGGTAATATACCAAAACAGAATTGGTAAGGGAAGTGGACATATAGTAAGGTGAATGTGCCATTGATGTATGTTTAAGCAAGGTAATTAAGGGCAGTATGCATTTTAGCCTATAACTTTAAATGTGTAACTTCAATTGGTATGAGACCAATTGGAAGTGAAACTAGGCACAAAATGTGCCAACTTTCATTAAGAAAGCATACCAAAATTCTGCTTGCAAGGTGACATAAAAAAATGACCAATTCGGATTAGGTGCAATTGAGGCCTGAAAATTGACCAATTTAGCAGCAATTAGTGTTTAGGCCATAACTCACTCAAAACAAGTCCAATTGACCTGAAATTTTAACCATGAATAGCTAAGACCCATACCTACAAGTCTTATGAAGACACCAAAGCCCACAAATGACCATAAGCAAGTCAAACAGCTTGCACAATTTCGGGTCCAAAAACTGGCCGAACCAAAGTTGACCAAAATTGACCTAAAATGACCAAATTTGATGCCATTTGACCAGCAATAGTAAAATGACCATAACTTGGTCTACATAACTCGGATTGACCTAAAATTTTTCCCCGCCTTCCGTAAGACATAGATCTACAAGTTTGTAGTTTTGACCAAAACCCGAAAACCGAGGGAACTAGGTCATCCGGCTAGGTCAAACTAGTATCCCGGAATCCAGCAAGTTGCATTAAAATGCACTAAACAAGGAAATGAGTTTGGTAAAACATACCAACCCTAAAATACTATCGAATGTGACATATTAGTGACACTAAAACCTAGTTTACCTAGAACGCATCGAGGGTCGATATATTGGTTGATTAAGCAAATAAGGGTATTCAGTGAATTACTTATCGAACATTATTGTTAGAGACAATTTAATTTTGTACTGAAACACTTCAAATTGTGTTTCTCAGTTAGCAAGGACTCAGGAAAAGGGAAGGAAACACTAAGTCCAGACCAGGAGACAGTCATCAGAGGTTTGTGCACAACTAGTTTTTAACTAATTTTGTTTGAATATTTCATATGATTAAATAACATATTTTTCTTATGTATTATGTTTAACAAGCATTGGATTTAATTCAATGATTATTGAAAATTATTATAATATGTATGAATTTAGCTTTGTGAAATGGTATTTCCACAAGTATTAAGCATCGTTATGGATTGAATAAATTATGTTTTGGAAAATTGTGATAGAACAAGTTTTGAATTGTGATGGAAATTTTCATGAAAAAAAAATGCAAATTTATGATTTGAATTGTGATGAGCATAAAAATTATTGGGTATTGGAATTGACTTTGAATCAAATTATATTGTGATTTATGCTCACTAAAAGGATTGTGATGTTGTTTTATATCTCACTATAGATGCTTGACTAGGTTATTACCCGTCTTTCTCATTTGTTGAGAAGACAATGGAGTTAGTTGTGTTTTGATTACCATGGTACGTGCACAGGCTTAGATTTTCCTCTGATTTGAGGTTAGATCTAAGTTTATTTTATCGTTATGGCCCTTGCGGAAGATTCATTATTGTGATGGTACTGTGCACGATGATTCGACCTCCTCGACCATAGGGAGCTAGAATCTGATTTGACCTCCCCGACCATAGGGAGTTAGAATCACATCGAAGATGGCCCTTTCGGATTAGTCTTGCATAGTTAGTGAGATAAAGATTGATTTTTGAGATACAACATGGTTTTTGGAAATACATAATGATTTTTGAGATAAAGAATGGTTTTTGAGATACAGCATGGCTTTTGAGATACAGCATGGTTTTTGAGATATAACATGATTTTTGAGACACAGAATGTTTTTGAACAGTAAAGAATTATGATTTTAATTATGGTTTATGTATAATTGATTTTGTTGGAATTACTTAAATGGTTAGTCATGATTTGATAAATTGAATTTTGTGATCAAAGTCATTTATACAAATGAATTACATTATTGGCAATGAATATTTTGAGTTTTGGAATTTGATGAGTATTCAGATTTCCAAATTATTTACTGTAAATTTTGTCAATGTATATTGTACTATGTTTTAAATTATAGTTGTGCACCACTGAGTTCACCACTCAGCGATAGCTTTGTATCTTTGTCAGAGGTAAGAAGAGCATAGAGCGATGAGTAAGTTTCTTTGAAGACACTTTCGACCACTCCAGTATATTATAGGTATACCCATGTACATAGGTCTGATGTATGCATGTAATAATATGTATGTAAATTATTTGAGCAGTTGTAAATTAAAATTGTACATTGAAGTTGTAAAGTGAATTATGAGTTATTTTGACTTGTAAAATTTGTATTATATTTCTTTTATCTCATCCTTTGAAAATACTGAAAAATTGTTGTGGATTGAGTTGAGAAAAATATTGTGTTGAATTTTGTTGGAGTTGAGATTTTTAAAAATATTGAAGTGCTTTTTACAGGTTTTCTGAAGAACTGTTTTATCCAAAATACAGATGGCACTCTGCCAAAATTTTTACAGAAATTCCAAATAAGTCAAATGTGTTAGTTCTATCACTTCAGTTCACAAAAGTTTTTAACACCTGTAAATAGTGCTCACCACTGTGAAAGAAGTAAGAAAAGTTTTTAAAATCCCTTGTAGTGTATTTAACGGGTTATCAGTAGACGTAGTTGATAATTCATTAGGTATACTACGGGATCATGTCATGCCTTACAGAGGGGTAGGGTGTGACATGTTTAAGTGGTGTCAGAGCAATGGTTTTAAAGTGAATTTCGAGCTGTGAATTTGAAATCTTTTTGTCAGAACTACAACTGCTCAAATGTTTGATACATATAGTACATTTACATCATAAATGTGAACTAATGGAGAGGAATCTCCTTGTATTGGTTGTACAGGAATAGAAAATTTTGTGAAAAAAATGGAAGAGAAGAATGAGACAATAGAACAGTCTGTGATGGCAGAAGAACAAGTTGAGGCCCCAGCTCCACAAAATGTCGAAGGCCTGACTGTACCAGTTTTACCGGTACAAATTACTGCACAAATGGCCCAGCAAATGGCCACTTTCTTTCAACAATTGGCTAATAATCACACCCAAGCCCAAGTATGCACTCCAACCCCACAAGGGCAGTGTGAAATGGAAAAGAGGGAGAAACCTATGGGTCAGATTTCGAACAGTAATTTGGGGAAGAGAAAAGAATTTGAGAAACCCCGACCTCAGAAATATGATAGAGGCGGATCATCAGGGCAGAGACCACTAAGATCTAGTCGTCGAACAACCAGAAGTTCCTATTCTGCCCGTTTCTGCCATGTTTGTGGTAAGCTACATAGAGGTATTTGTCGTAAGGCCTCTGGAGCCTGTTACAATTGTGGAAAACTTGGACACTTTGCTAAAGATTGTGCTAAACCACCTCGATCTGCTCTCCGGAGTTCACAGACCGTCAGTCAGAGTCAAGATAGAAATAAAGTTGGTACTCCTCACCACTATAACACAGTGAATCAACTCGAATATAGTAGCGCACCAGTCGGAGTGTCCACTATGCGCCAAGTAAAAGGAGCAAAAACTTCAGATGTAGCTGCTGGTAAGTTCTTAATTTTTGAAAGAAACAATTAGTTATTATTTGATCCCAGCACTACTTAGTTGTGTGTTAGTGTCAGAACTATATGTTCTGTTGTTATTCCTTTACATGGAAATGAATTTTGATGTATTAGTGACTAGTCCTTTAGGATAATAACTACAATAACAAGTATGGTTAACATTAATTTTGGAAGAATTGTTAGCTAAAAGTATTTTCTAACATACCGTAAATTATAAAGTTAATTGGCGAGCCTACTTAATGTAAGGCAAGAGGACCTAAAAGTAAGTTACAGTAATAGAATTGCTCTAGATGAGGGCAAAGATGTTACTGTTAGTAATTGTCAAAGGAAATTGTAATCAGAATCGGTTTGGGATATTAGTGGATTCGAGAAAGATAAGATGTTAGAAAACCTAGTCCATGAGGTTATAACGTAGTGACTATATAATGTTCTCGATGTTTGTATTGTAAGTCGCAGACACAAGCATCGACACGGGATTATTGTGTAGAGCTACGTACTTCCTCGTGATACAGTAAATTAAGAATATTTGTAAGTAATCTATAAATTGATACAGTTGCACCCGAATAGAGTACTATTACTGGAAATAAATGTGAAAATTTTAGTCAGAAATGTAAAACTTCAGAACTAGCCTATCAAACGACTACACTTGTAAGGTAGCTAGAGTCAGTGACTCAGTTATATTAATGTGAATTACCTATACCACAGTAATTGCTATAAGCTTAAAGATATCAGTACGACTTATCATCCTCAAATGGATGGACAGTCGAAACAAGTAATTCAGGTAAATTCAGAAACTCATTGAGTTCCTATAAATAATGAAATGAAATGATAATAATAACTCAGAAATGTGATAAGCCCTCAAGAATATATTGAGAACTTGTGTCATTGAATCCGAGAGGAGATGGGATGATAGATCCCACTAATGTAATTTGTATGCATTAATAAGTGTCAAGCTAGCATACGAGTGGCACCCTATGAAACATAGTAAGGGAACAGATAACTATGGATTTTGTGATGAAACTTCCGAGGACACAGAATAGTCAAGATGCAGTATAGGTCATAATTGACAGACTAACCAAGTCTGCTCACTTTTTGCCAGTCCGGATGGACTATAGCCTGGAAAGATTGGCCAGATTGTACATATATGAGATTGTAAAATTGCATGGAGTGCCGTATCAATTGTATCCGACAGGATCCTAGGTTCACTTCTAGATTCTCAGGGTAGTCTTCAGAGAGCCCTAAGAACTAGATTGAACTTCAAAGACAAAGATTCCACTCACGCATGCATGGCCACCCAAAGGGTAATTCAGATATTGGAGGATATGCTACGGGCTTTTGTGATTGAATTTGAAGGTAGTTGGGATACACACTTGCCTTTGATTGAGTTTGCTTATAACAACAGCTACCAATCAAGCATTGGAATGCCTCCATATGAAGCATTGTATGGCAGGAAGTGCAGAACTCCCTTATGTTGGGATGAAATAGGTGAAAGGAAGATGATTGGGCCAGAAATTGTTCAGCAGACAGAGGAAAAGATCAGATTAATTAGAGATAGACTCAAGGCTGCATCAAACCGTCAGAAGTCCTATGTTGATTTGAAAAGAAGAGATATTGAATATGCAGTAGGTGATAAGGCATTCCTCAAAGTTTCTCCTTGGAAGAGGATTATGAGATCTGGAAGAAAGGGGAAACTGAGTCCTCGTTTCATCGGACCATATGAGGTTCTGGAAAGAGTGGGTCCTTTGGCATATCGGTTGGCATTACCTCCAGAGCTAGCAAGGATACACAGTGTCTTCCACGTGTCCATGTTAAGGAGGTACAAATCTGACCCATCTTCTGTACTATCAGTTGAAGAGATTGAAGTAAATCCAGACCTCTCATATGAGGAAGAACCCATAAAAATTCTGGCTTATGAGGTAAAGCAGCTGAGGAATAAACAGATACACCTGGTTAAAGTGCTGTGGAACCATCATTCAGGCCAGGAAGCTACTTGGGAACGTGAAGAGGATATGAGGAGACAACACCCACAGCTGTTCAGAGATTAATACCAGGTAAAATTTTGAGGCGAAATTTATTTAAGGGGGGGAGAATTGTAACACCCCTAAGTTCGGTAGTGCGTTCTACTGTTCCGGTGACCAGTGCTGTTCGGACAGCTAGGATGCCTAGAACTACACTTCGTTATGTGTGAGGAGACATAAAATAATGAAATACAAGAAAAGAAAATACAAGAAAAATAAAGGAAAAATAATAGCAAAGAAATGTAACCAAGTTAAGCGAGCCGAGAACTCTAGCGATGGGTGACCGCACCAAGAAGTCACGGCGTGGGCCGTTGACTAGCCCTGGACCACGGGGAACCCTGGAAAATATTTTTAAGATTTAAAGAGACATCAATTGAAGTATAAATATCATTAGAAATATCAAAGAAAAATTAAATAATTAGTACAAAGAAAAGTGAGAAATCGAAAAACAGACAAAACCCGGTGTTACCGAAAAATCGGGAATGCAACCCGAACAGGGGCATTATGGTCATTTGACATCCCGAATTGTCTTTTGACCTAAATGTCCATAAAAAAATAAATAATATTACACTTAGAAAATAAAATGAAAAATTAGTTTAGTGGTATCTAATGCAAATAACCAAAAGTGGATTGAAAGTGTGTAATTAGCACATTAAACATATTAAATGAATTAAATAATGTGAGTGGACCACTAAGGGATTTTAAAATGTATTATGTGGGCAGATTGCTCCACTAAAATATCATCTTCAACATTAGAAACCTCCATTGCCGTGAATGAAAAGCTCCCAAAACCTCCATGGCCATTTTTCTTCAAGCTTGATCCACTCCTTCATTTCACCTCTAATCACCTAGGTAGCTTCATTAAAAATTGTCCCCACATCACAAGGAAGAGTTTGATACCAAAATCAAGAAGTTTAGTGAAGGTTTAACAAGTCCCAACCAAAGGTAAGTTTGTATTTTTGAACATTGCTTTGTTAAACTTTGTATACTTGTTATGGGTGTTTGAATTGTGAAGGAAATTTTTAAGTTTGAGGAGTTATTGATATGTCCATTTTGGACAGCCATGGAGTTATATGTTTAATGAAATGTTTATACATATATTTGATGAGAAATTATATTGATTAGGGTGATTTAATGTCCAAGTAAATTAATTCCACATGTATATGGTAATTGTGCACTTGGAATGGAAATTGATGAATTGTAGGACACTTTGGCATTGTGGGACAATTCGACAGCCTTGGGACACTTTAATAAATGTATGAGTTCATGAAGGTATTGGCAGAATATTGACATTGAGGATTGATGGATATGTATATAGATTGGTTGTGTAAAGTGCATGTAAGAATGAGTAATGTTTAGGTGTATATGTGATTGTACTTAGACTTTGTAAATTTGAGTTTATTTGGTGTATAGAGGATGTGTGTAATCTGTCCAAAGTGACTTTAAAGTGAAGTGGTATATGGTTTTGATAATATACCAAAACAGAATTGTTAAGGGAAGTGGACATATAGTAAGGTGAATGTGTCATTGATGTATGTTTAAGCAAGGTAATTAAGGGCAGTATGCATTTTAGCCTATAACTTTAAATGTGTAACTTCAATTGGTATGAGACCAATTGGAAGTGAAACTAGGCACAAAATGTGCCAACTTTCATTAAGAAAGCATACCAAAATTCTGCTTGCAAGGTGACATAAAAAAATGACCAATTCGGATTAGGTGCAATTGAGGCCTGAAAATTGACCAATTTAGCAGCAGTTAGTGTTTAGGCCATAACTCACTCAAAACAGGTCCAATTGACCTGAAATTTTAACCATGAATAGATAAGACCCATACCTACAAGTCTTATGAAGACACCAAAGCCCACAAATGACCATAAGCAAGTCAAACAGCTTGCACAAGTTCGGGTCCAAAAACTGGCCGAACCAAAGTTGACCAAAATTGACCTAAAATGACCAAATTTGATGCCATTTGACCAGCAATAGTAAAATGACCATAACTTGGTCTACATAACTCAGATTGACCTAAAATTTTGCCCCGCGTTCCGTAAGACATAGATCTACAAGTTTGTAGTTTTGACCAAAACCCGAAAACTGAGAGAACTAGGTCATCCGACTAGGTCAAACTAGTATCCTGGAATCCAGCAAGTTGCATTAAAATGCACTAAATAAGGAAATGAGTTTGGTAAAACGTACCAACCCTAAAATACTATCGAATGTGACATATTAGTGACACTAAAACCTAGTTTACCTAGAACGCATCGAGGGTCGATATATTGGTTGATTAAGCAAATAAGGGTATTCAGTGAATTACTTATCGAACATTATTGTTAGAGACAATTTAATTTTATACTGAAAAACTTCAAATTATGTTTCTCAGTTAGCAAGGACTCAGGAAAAGGGAAGGAAACACTAAGTCCAGACCAGGAGATAGTCATCAGAGGTTTGTGCACAACTAGTTTTTAACTAATTTTGTTTGAATATTTCATATGATTAAATGACATATTTTTCTTATGTATTATGTTTAACAAGCATTGGATTTAATTCAATGATTATTGAAAATTATTATAGTATGTATGAATTTATCTTTGTGAAATGGTATTTCCACAAGTATTAAGCATCGTTATGGATTGAATAAATTATGTTTTGGAAAATTGTGATAGAACAAGTTTTGAATTGTGATGGAAATTTTCATGAAAAAAAATGCAAATTTATGATTTGAATTGTGATGAGCATAAAAATTATTGGATATTGGAATTGACTTTGAATCGAATTATATTGTGATTTATGCTCACTAAAAGGATTGTGATGTTGTTTTATATCTCACTATAGATGCTTGACTAGGTTATTACCCGTCTCTCTCATTTGTTGAGAAGACAATGGAGTTAGTTGTGTTTTGATTACCATGGTACATGCACAGGCTTAGATTTTCCTCTGATTTGAGGTTAGATCTAAGTTTATTTTATCGTTATGGCCCTTGTGGAAGATTCATTATTGTGATGGTACTGTGCACGATGATTCTACCTCCTCGACCATAGGGAGTTAGAATCTGATTCGACCTCCCCGACCATAGGGAGTTAGAATCACATCGAAGATGGCCCTTTCGGATTAGTCTTGCATAGTTAGTGAGATAAAGATTGATTTTTGAGATACAACATGGTTTTTGAGATACAACATGGTTTTTGGAAATACATAATGATTTTTGAGATAAAGAATGGTTTTTGAGATACAGCATGGTTTTTGAGATACAGCATGGTTTTTGAAATATAACATGATTTTTGAGACACAGAATGTTTTTTAGCAGTAAAGAATTATGATTTCAATTATGGTTTATGTATAATTGATTTTGTTGGAATTACTTAAATGGTTTGTCATGATTTGATAAATTGAATTTTGTGATCAAAGTCATTTATACAAATGAATTACATTATTGGCAATGAATATTTTGAGTTTTGGAATTTGATGAGTATTCAGATTTCCAAATTATTTACTGTAAATTTTGTCAATGTATATTGTGCTATGTTTTAAATTATAGTTGTGCACCACTGAGTTCACCACTCAGCGATAGCTTTGTATGCTGTCGCAGGTAAGAGGAGCATAGAGCAGTGAGTAAGTTTCTTTGAAGACACTTTCAGACCAGCTCCAGGTATATTATAGGTATACCCATGTACATAGGTCTGATGTATGCATGTAATAATATGTATGTAAATTATTTGAGCAGTTGTAAATTAAAATTGTACATTGAAGTTGTAAAGTGAATTATGAGTTATTTTGACTTGTAAAATTTGTATTATATTTCTTTTATCTCATCCTTTGAAAATACTGAAAAATTGTTGTGGATTGAGTTGAGAAAAATATTGTGTTGAATTTTGTTGGAGCTGAGATTTTTAAAAATATTCAAGTGCTTTTTACAGGTTTTCTGAAGAACTGTTTTATCCAAAATACAGATGGCACTCTGCCAAAATTTATACAAAAATTCCGAATATGTCAAATGTGTTAGTTCTATCACTTCAGTTCACAAAAGTTTTTAACACCTGTAAATAATGCTCACCACTGTGAAAGAAGTAAGAAAAGTTTTTAAAATCCCTTGTAGTGTATTTAATGGGTTATCAGTAGACGGAGTTGATAATTCATTAAGTATACTACGGGATCATGTCATGCCTTATAGAGGGGTAGGGTGTGACAAGTAGGAGGTGGTCCAACCCTGCGACTACTGGTGCAGTCCTTGGCAAAGTGTCCTGTGCCTCCACAGTTATAACAGGCTCCAATAGCCTTGTAGCAGATCCCACCATGATTTCTTCCACATGTCTCACATTGGTGGGGAGGGTAGGAACCTCTAGTACTCTGCTGACCAGATAGGGGAGGCTTCTGTCCTGAATATCTTCCCCTACCAGATTTCATGCCACCTCTGCTGTGTCCCCCATAGTTCTTCCTCTTTCCAGTAGGACCCCTGGAACTCTGTTCTACAGATTTTCCCTCTTTCTCTGTCTTCTCTGATTTCTTTTTCTCAGGAGCAGCTTCAGACTTAATTCTTTCTAACTCTAGAGCTTGAGAAATAAGTTCAGAGAAATTAGTGTGTTTGAAGCCGACTACTTGTAATCTGATACTGGGCTTCAAGCCAGTTTCAAACCTCTTGCATCTCTCCCTGTTGGTAGCAAGTAAACTCACTGCATAATGGCTTAGGCGGGAAAATTCTCTTTCATACTCAGCCACTGATCTGTTCCCCTGTTTCAGACTTAGGAATTCTTGTAACTTCTGGTCTATATAAGCATCAGGGACATATTTCTGTCTGAATTCCCTGAGAAAGTCATTCCATGTTAGCACTGCAGGTTCTACCAGACTGTGGGGAATGGTTTTCCACTAGTCATAAGCATCCCCCTATAACAAAGATACAGAATATTCGAATCTGAGCTCCTCTGTGCAATGCAGTTTCTTGAATACCCTATCCATCCTTTCTAACCACTGTTCAGCCTCTAGAGGATCTACTGTCCCCTTGAACTCTGTAGCCCCATACTTCATCAATTTATCATACTGCCTAGTAGGAGATTGTGGTTGTACCACTGGTGTCTGTATTGGGACTTGAGTAGGCACATTACCAGCCATTTGTTGGAACATTGCAGCCATCTGCTGAGCGAACTGAGCAGGAAACTGCAGTACTGCAGGGGCTGGTGCTGCTGAACCACTGACATTGTGTAGGCCTGGGGCATCCCCTTGCACCTCAGCCTCAATAGATTGATCGACTGAATGATCACCCTCTTCCATAGTCAATGCGAGGATTTTAGATCTCCTGAATAAATAACACAAGGAGATTTCCTCCCGTTAGTGCATATTTATAATGTAATGTACTGTATGTATCAAACAATGATGTTGAGCAGTTGTACTATGAAGGAAGAATATTCAAATAACATGTGAAAACAGAATTTAAAAACTTTGCTCTGATACCACTAAAACATGTCACACCCTACCCCTCTGTAAGGCATAACATGATCCCGTAGTATACCTAATGAATTACCAACTCGTCTCGATAACCCATTAAATACACTACAAGGGATTTTAAAAACTTTTCTTACTTCTTTTACGATGGTAAGCACTATTTACAGTATTAAAAACCTTTTTGAAGTGATAGAACTAACACATTTGAATTATTTGGAATTTCTCAGAAAATTTTGGCAGAGTGCCATCTGTATTTTGGATAAAAGCAGTTCTTGAAAACTCAGTAAAAAGCACTTCAATATATTTCCAAATCTCAACTCCAACATATTTCTCAACACAACATATTTCTCAACTCAAATCCACAGTGATTTTTTCAAAGTCTAAGGTACAAGAAATATAATACAATTTTTTTTACAAGCCAAAATAACTCATAATTATTTTACAACTTCAATATACAATTTTTTATTTACAACTGCTCAAAACCAAAAACAATATATACATACAGTGGTCATACATTACAGTACAAAATGCAAAATGTTGGTATACTCATTATACCCGGTAGTCTCTCGCTGGAGGTACTAGCAGCCTAGTCTGCTGCCCTGTCTGTCTGTCTACCTGCGAGAGCAATAAAAAGCTATCGCTGAGACAATGTCTCAGTAGTGCACAACATTAACCAAATACAACTTAAATCACAGTTCATAAATCATTTAAATGATGGATATGTAAAATCATAGTTAAATTCAAGACAATGAGTGTCAGAAGGAATTTAACATAATATCACAATAAATCTCAGACATCAAAACATATTTAACTGCAAAAGACAGTAAATGTCAATAAGGATTTAACTCCTTTTCACAATCTCATAATACAAATCAATAAATCACACACAGCTTAATCATGTTCCAAAGTTCAATTCGTCCCAAAAGCCGATGGCTAATGAGGTATTCAATTCGTCCCAAGAGTCGATGACTAATGAGGAATAACATAGCTAGCTAGCAAAAATATGAGTACTCATCCAATTCGTCCTCAACAGGCACACACCTCAACACTTCAGCCAGAGAGGGAATTCAATTCGTCCCACTAGACAAGCTAGCGAGGAATACAATCAATATACATGATAGCTGTGGTTTCAAACCATTTCCAATGCTTTTCAATCAATAAGTATCCATCAATATCATTCAAACAATTTCTCACAATTTCAAACCATTTACAATGCTTTTCAAGCAATAAATACCCATTCAAACACATTTCCACAATTTAAAACAATAATGTACAAATAGTCATAATTCATTTCAATTGAAAAATTCAAAAGAAATAGTTGTTATTCACAAACCTCTGATAACTGTCTCCTGGTCTAGACTCAGTGTTTCCTTCCCTTTTCCTGAGTCTTTACTAACTGAGAAACACAATTTGAAGTGTTTCAGTACTAAATTAAACTGTCTCTATCGATAATGTTTGACAAATAATTCACTGAAACCTATTATTTGCTTAATCACCTAATATACTGACCTCGATGCGTTCTAGGTAAATTAGGTTTTAGTGTCACTAATATGTCACATTCGATAGTGTTTTAGGGTTGGTACTCGTTACCAATTTCATTTCCTTGTTTAGTGCATTTTATTGCAAATTGCTGTATTCCGGTATACTAGTTTGACCTAGCCGGACGACCTAGTTCCCTCGATTTTTGGGTTTCGGTCAAAACTACAAACTTGTAGATCTATGTCTTACGGAACGCGGGGCAAAATTTTAGGTCATTCTGAGTTATGTAGACCAAGTTATGGTCATTTTACTATTGCTGGTCAAATTGCATCAAATTTGGTCATTTTAGGTCAATTTTGGTCAACTTTGGTTCGGCCAGTTTTTGGACCCGAACTTGTGCAAGCTGTTTGACTTGCTTATGGTCATTTCTGGGCTTTGGTGTCTTCATAAGACTTGTAGGTATGGGTCTTAACTATTCATGGTTAAAATTTCAGGTCAATTGGACCTGTTTTGAGTGAGTTATGGCCTAAACACTAACTGCTGCCCAATTGGTCAATTTTCAGGTCTCAATTGTACTTAATCCGAATTGGTCATTTTTCATGCAACCTTGCAAGCAGAATTTTGGTATGCTTTCTCAATGAAAGTTGGCACATTTTGTGCCTAGTTTCACCTCCAATTGGTCTCATACCAATTGGAGTTACACATTTAGAGTTATAGGCCAAAATGCACACTGTCCTTAATTACCTTGCTTAAACATGTAGCAATTACACATTTACCTTACCATAAATCCACTCCTCAACCCAATTCTGTTTTGGTACATTATGAAAACCATATAACACTTCACTTTAAAGTCACTTTGGGCAGATTACAAACATCCTTAACACACCAAATAAAACTCTAATTCATAAAGTCCAATTACAACCCTAAATACACATAAACACTACTCATCATTTCATACAATTTCCACCACTAATTTATATACATATCCATCAATCCTCAATGTCATAATTCTGCCAATATCTTCATGAATTCATACATTCATCAAAGAGTCCCAAGGCTGCGAATTGTTCCACAATGCCAAAGTGTCCTACAATTCATCAATTTCCATTCCAAGTGCACAATCACCATACACATGTGGAATAATTTACTAGGACATTAAATCACCCTAATCAACATAATTTCTCATCAAATATATGTATGAATATTTCATTAAACATACAAATCCATGGCCGTCCAAAATTGATATCTCAAGAACTCCTCAAAACTTAAAATTTCCTTCACAAAGCAAACACCCATAACATGTATACAAACTTTAACAAAGCAATATTCAAAAATACAAACTTACCTTTGGTTGGGACTTGTTAAACCTCGACTAAACTTCTTGATTTTAGTATCAAACTCTTCCTTGTGATGTGGGGATAAAACTTAATGAAGAAACCTAAGTGATTGGAGGTGAAATGAAGGAGTGGAGGAAGCTTTAAGTGAAACGGCAATGGAGGTTTCTCAATCTTCTCAATTCGGCATGGATGGTCTTTAAAGGTTGAAGATGATGCTTTAGTGGAGCAATCTGCACACTTAATCCATTTTATAATTCTTAGTGGTCCACTTACTTAATTTAAATCATATAATATGTTTAACTTCCTTTTATTCCACATTAAACCTTTAATTTTTGCTATTTACATTAGGTACCACCAAATTAATTTTTCATTTTATTTTCTAAGTGTAATATTATTTATTTTTAATGGACATTTAGGTCAAAAGACAATTCGGGATGTCAAATGACCATAATGCCCCTATTCGGGTTGCATTCCAGATTTTTCGGTAACACCGGGTTTTGTCCGTTTTTTGATTTCTCACTTTTCTTTTTACTAATTATTTAATTTTTCTTTGATATTTCTAATGATATTTATACTTCAATTGATGTCTCTTTAAGTCCTATAAATATTTTCCAGGGTTCCCCGCAGTTCAGGGCCAGTCAACGGTCCACGCCGTGACTTCCCGGTGCGGTCACCCATCGCTAGGGTTCTCGGCTCGCTTAACTTGGTTAAATTTCTTTGCTATTATTTTTCCTTTATTTTACCTGGCATTAGTCTCTGAACAGCTGTGGGTGCTGTCTCCTCATATCCTCTTCACGTTCCCAAGTAGCTTCCTGGCCTAAATGATGGTTCCACAGCACTTTAACCAGGTGTATCTGTTTGTTCCTCAGTTGCTTCACCTCATAAGCCAGAATTTTTATGGGTTCTTCCTCATATGAGAGGTCTGGATTTACCTCAATCTCTTCAACTGATAGTACATGAGATGGGTCAAATCTGTACCTCCTTAACATGGACACATGGAAGACACTGTGTATCCTTGCTAGCTCTGGAGGTAATGGCAACCGATATGCCAAAGGACCCACTCTTTCCAGAACTTCATATGGTCCGATGAAACGAGGACTCAGTTTCCCCTTTCTGCCAAATCTCATAATCCTCTTCCAAGGAGAAACTTTGAGGAATACCTTATCACCCACTGCATATTCAATATCTCTTCTCTTTAGATCAACATAGGACTTCTGACGGTCTGATGCAGCCTTGAGTGTATCTCTAATCAATCTGATCTTTTCCTCTGTCTGCTAAACAATTTCTAGCCCAATCATCTTCCTCTCACCTACTTCATCCCAACATAAGGGAGTTCTGCACTTCCTGCCATACAAAGCTTCATATGGAGGCATCCCAATGCTTGATTGGTAGCTGTTGTTATAAGCAAACTCAATCAAAGGCAAGTGTGTATCCCAACTACCTTCAAATTCAATCACACAAGCCCGTAGCATATCCTCCAATATCTGAATAAACCTCTCGGGTGGCCATCATGCGTGGGTGGAATCTTTGTCTTTGAAGTTCAATCTAGTTCCTAGGGCTCTCTGAAGACTACCCCAGAATCTAGAAGTGAACCTAGGATCTCTGTCAGATACAATTGATATTGGCACTCCATGCAATTTTACAATCTCATATATGTACAATCTGGCCAATCTTTCCAGGCTATAGTCCATCCAAGACTTGGCAAAAAGTGAGCGGACTTGGTCAATCATCAACTATAACCCATACTGCATCATGACTACTCTGTGTCCTTGGAAGTCCTGTAACAAAATCCATAGTTATTCGTTCCCATTTCCACTCTGGTACTGACAAAGGATGTAACAAACCAGCTGGAACTTAATGTTCTGCCTTTACTCGCTGACAAGTTAGGCATTTGGAAACAAACTCAGCTATATCCCTCTTCATGCCCATCCACCAGTAATGCTCTTTCAGCCCTCTATACATTTTAGTTCCACCAGGGTGCATAGCAAATGGAGACTCATGTGCTTCCTTCATAATGATCTGTCTCAATTCAGCATCATTAGGAACGCATACCTTACTGATGTAGCAATAAACCATCATCTCTCATAGAGAATTCGGGTTTCTTGCCCTGTTTGAACTTCGGTAGCTTCTGATATTTTTCATCACTCTGAGAGCCATTCTGATCTGATCAATCAACACTGGCTGTACATGCCATACAACTACTGTCTGTCCCTCATCATCAATTTCTAAACTGGCATGCTGTGCTTTCAATTCATATACCATGGACAAAGGAGAAACTCTGAGACTTGCCATAGTCTTGCGACTTAAGGCGTCAGCCACCATATTTGCTTTCCCTGGCTGATAGTCTATTAAGCAATCATAATCTTTGATGAGTTCTAACCATCTCCTCTACCTTAAATTTAATTCCTTCTGGGTGCCTAAGTACTTCAAGCTCTTGTGATCTGTGTAAATGTAGCATTTCTCCCCATACAAATAGTGTCTCCAGATCGTCTGAGCAAAAACAATAGTTAGCTCGGATCATGTGTTGGGTAGTTCCTCTCATGCGGTTTCATTTGGCGTGATGCATAAGCAATGACATTCGATCTTGCATCGATTACAGCCTAACCCATTGTGAGAAGCATCACTATAAACTGTGTATTCTTTACCCGGAGTAGGTAAAGTGAGAACTGGAGCTTCAGTCAAACACCTCTTCAACTCATCAAAACTTTGCTGGCATTTATCAGTCCACTGAAATTTTACATCTTTCCGAAGCAGTTTGGTCAGTGGAGAAGATAACATAGAAAACCCCTTCACAAACCGACGGTAATATCCAGCTAAACCCAGAAAACTACGAATTTCTGTGATGTTCCTGGGTGGCTTCCAATTAAGGATAGCTTCTACCTTGCTGGAATCTACATTAATCCCTTCAGCTGACACAACATGTCCCAAAAAGGAGATTTCTTTCAGCCAAAATTCACATTTCGACAATTTGGCGTATAGCTGTTTCTCCCTTAAAGTCTGCAGTACAATCCGCAGATGTCTATCATGCTCCTCTGCATTCCTTGAATATATCAAAATGTCATCAATAAACACCACCACAAATTGATCAAGATATGGTCTGAAGATAGTGTTCATCAGATCCATAAAAGCAGCTGGAGCATTTGTTAACCCGAATGGCATTACTAGAAACTCATAGTGGCCATACCGAGTTCTGAAAGCAGTTTTTGGAATACTCTGCTCTTGCACCTTCAACTGATAATAACCAGATCGCAAATCAATTTTGGAGAATACAGCTACACCCTTCAACTGATCAAACAGATCATCAATGCGAGGCAATGGATCTCTGTTCTTTATTATCACCTTATTCAACTGCCGGTAGTCAATACATAAGCAGAGAGTACCATCCTTCTTCTTAACAAACAACACCGGTGCTCCCCAAGGTGACACACTAGGGCGGATGAAGCCCTTTTCAAGTAATTCTTGCAATTGTATCTTCAACTCTTTCAATTCTGCTGGTGCCATTCTGTATGGCGTTATGGAGATTGGATCCACACCAGGCATAACATTAATTTCAAACTGCACTTCTCTTTCCGGAGGTAATCCTGGCAATTCATCAGGAAACACATCTGGAAAGTCATGTACTGTAGGGATGTCCTTCAATGCTGGACTCCCCACTTGGGTGTCTACCACATGTGCCAAGTAGGCTTAACACCCCTTTCTGATCAATTTTCTGGCTAGTAAAGCCGAAATGACGTTTGATGGAAATAACTGCCTTTCCCCATGTATTACCACATCATTGTACTGAGGAAGGCCAAAAGTGATCGTCTTGACCTCTGATCAATCATGGCATGATGCCTAGCTAACCAATCCATGCCCAAGATGATATCATAATCTCTGAAGGGCATTTCAATGAAATCAGACAGGAAAGTGTGTCCTTGGATCACCAAAGGACAATCTCTATACATTCTATTAACCCTGACTTCCTGTCCTAGTGGACTTGTTACTAGCACCTCAAAGTCCATTTGTATACATGGAACAGCAATGCAATCAATGATGCTAGCACTCACATAAGAATGGGTAGAACCCGGATCAAATAACACAAACACATCTTGATTAAAAGTTGAGAAGGTACCAGCCACAACATCAGATGTCTCTGCCTCTTCCCTCTGTCTCATTGCATACATTCTGATTGGAGCACTGTCTTGCTCTGATTGTTTCATTGTACCTTGGCTACCTGCTGGGCTACCTCTACCCCTGCCTCTACCTCTGCTGGGTGGTTGTGAACTTCTAGTAAGAGGGCTCTGAACTAACCCTTCTGTAGTAGTAGTGTAACACCCCTAAGTTCAGTAGTGCATTCTACTATTCCGGTGACCAGTGCTGTTCGGACAGCTAGGATGCCTAGAACTACACTTCGTTATGTGTGAGGAGACATAAAATAATGAAATACAAGAAAAGAAAATACAAGAAAAACAAAGGAAAAATAATAGCAAAGAAATGTAACCAAGTTAAGCGAGCCGAGAACCCTAGTGATGGGTGACCTTGCCAGGAAATCACGGCGTGGGCGTTGACTAATACTGGACATTGGGAACCCTAGAAAATATTTTTAAGACTTAAAGAGACATCAATTGAAGTATAAATATCATTAGAAATATCAAAGAAAAATTAAATAATTAGTACAAAGAAAAGTGAGAAATCGAAAAACAGACAAAACCCGGTGTAACCGAAAAATCGGGAATGCAGCCCGAACAGGGGCATTATGGTCATTTGACATCCTGAATTGTCTTCTAACCTAAATGTCCATAAAAAAAATAAATAATATTACACTTAGAAAATAAAATGAAAAATTAGTTTAGTGGTATCTAATGCAAATAACCAAAAGTGGAGTGAAAGTGTGTAATTAGCACATTAAACATATTAAATGAATTAACTAATGTGAGTGGACCACTAAGGGATTTTAAAATGTATTAAGTGGGTAGATTGCTCCACTAAAATATGATCTTCAACATTAGAAACCTCCATTGCCGTGAATGAAAAGCTCCTAAAACCTCCATGGCCATTTTTCTTCAAGCTTGATCCACTCCTTCATTTCACCTCTAATCACCTAGGTAGCTTCATTAAAAATTGTCCCCACATCACAAGGAAGAGTTTGATACCAAAATCAAGAAGTTTAGTGAAGGTTTAACAAGTCCCAACCAAAGGTAAGTTTGTATTTTTGATCATTGCTTTGTTAAACTTTGTATACTTGTTATGGGTGTTTGAATTGTGAAGGAAATTTTTAAGTTTGAGGAGTTATTGATATGTCCATTTTGGACAGCCATGGAGTTATATGTTTAATGAAATGTTTATACATATATTTGATGAGAAATTATATTGATTAGGGTGATTTAATGTCCAAGTAAATTAATTCCACATGTATATGGTAATTGTGCACTTGGAATGGAAATTGATGAATTGTAGGACACTTTGGCATTGTGGGACAATTCGGCAGCCTTGGGACACTTTAATAAATGTATGAGTTCATGAAGGAATTGGCAGAATATTGACATTGAGGATTGATGGATATGTATATAGATTGGTTGTGTAAAGTGTATGTAAGAATGAGTAATGTTTAGGTGTATATGTGATTGTACTTAGACTTTGTAAATTTGAGTTTATTTGGTGTATTGAGGATGTGTGTAATCTGCCCAAAGTGACTTTAAAGTGAAGTGGTATATGGTTTTGGTAATATACCAAAACAGAATTGGTAAGGGAAGTGGACATATAGTAAGGTGAATGTGTCATTGATGTATGTTTAAGCAAGGTAATTAAGGTAGTATGCATTTTAGCCTATAACTTTAAATGTGTAACTTCAATTGGTATGACACCAATTGGAAGTGAAACTAGGCACAAAATGTGCCAACTTTCATTAAGAAAGCATACCAAAATTCTGCTTGCAAGGTGACATAAAAAAATGACCAATTCAGATTAGGTGCAATTGAGGCCTGAAAATTGACCAATTTGGCAGCAGTTAGTGTTTAGGCCATAACTCACTCAAAACAGGTCCAATTGACCTGAAATTTTAACCATGAATAGTTAAGAGCCATACCTACAAGTCTTATGAAGCCACCAAAGCCCAGATATGACCATAAGCAAGTCAAACAGCTTTCACAAGTTCGGGTCCAAAAACTGGCCGAACCAAAGTTGACCAAAATGACCAAATTTGATGCCATTTGACCAGCAATAGTAAAATGACCATAACTTGGTCTACATAACTTGGATTGACCTAAAATTTTGCCCCACGTTCCGTAAGACATAGATCTACAAGTTTGTAGTTTTGACCAAAACCCGAAAACCGAGGGAACTAGGCCATCCGGCTAGGTCAAACTAGTATCCTGGAATCCAGCAAGTTGCATTAAAATGCACTAAACAAGGAAATGAGTTTGGTAAAACGTACCAACCCTAAAATACTATTGAATGTGACATATTAGTGACACTAAAACCTAGTTTATCTAGAACGCATCGAGGGTCGATATATTGGTTGATTAAGCAAATAAGGGTATTCAGTGAATTACTTATCGAACATTATTGTTAGAGACAATTTAATTTTGTACTGAAACACTTCAAATTGTGTTTCTCAGTTAGCAAGGACTCAGGAAAAGGGAAGGAAACACTGAGTCCAGACCAGGAGACAGTCATCAGAGGTTTGTGCACAACTAGTTTTTAACTAATTTTGTTTGAATATTTCATATGATTAAATGACATATTTTTCTTATGTATTATGTTTAACAAGCATTAGATTTAATTCAATGATTATTGAAAATTATTATAGTATGTATGAATTTAGCTTTGTGAAATGGTATTTCCACAAGTATTAAGCATCGTTATGGATTGAATAAATTATGTTTTGAAAAATTGTGATAGAACAAGTTTTGAATTGTGATGGAAATTTTCATGAAAAAAAATGCAAATTTATGATTTGAATTGTGATGAGCATAAAAATTATTGGATATTGGAATTGACTTTGAATCGAATTATATTGTGATTTATGCTCACTAAAAGGATTGTGATGTTGTTTTATATCTCACTATAGATGCTTGACTAGGTTATTACCCGTCTCTCTCATTTGTTGAGAAGACAATGGAGTTAGTTGTGTTTTGATTACCATGGTACGTGCACAGGCTTAGATTTTCCTCTGATTTGAGGTTAGATCTAAGTTTATTTTATCGTTATGGCCCTTGCGGAAGATTCATTATTGTGATGGTACTGTGCACGATGATTCGACCTCCTCGACCATAGGGAGTTAGAATCTGATTCGACCTCCCCGACCATAGGGAGTTAGAATCACATCGAAGATGGCCCTTTCGGATTAGTCTTGCATAGTTAGTGAGATAAAGATTGATTTTTGAGATACAACATGGTTTTTGGAAATACATAATGATTTTTCAGATAAAGAATGTTTTTGAGGTACAGCATGGTTTTTGAGATACAACATGGTTTTTGAGATATAACATGATTTTTGAGACACAGAATGTTTTTGAACAGTAAAGAATTATGATTTCAATTATGGTTTATGTATAATTGATTTTGTTGGAATTACTTAAATGGTTAGTCATGATTTGATAAATTGAATTTTGTGATCAAAGTCATTTATACAAATGAATTACATTATTGGCAATGAATATTTTGAGTTTTGGAATTTGATGAGTATTCAGATTTCCAAATTATTTACTGTAAATTTTGTCAATGTATATTGTACTATGTTTTAAATTATAGTTGTGCACCACTGAGTTCACCACTCAGCGATAGCTTTGTATGCTGTCGCAGGTAAGAAGAGCATAGAGCAGTGAGTAAGTTTCTTTGAAGACACTTTCGCACCGACTCGGGTATATTATAGGTATACCCATGTACATAGGTCTGATGTATGCATGTAATAATATGTATGTAAATTATTTGAGCAGTTGTAAATTAAAATTGTACATTGAAGTTGTAAAGTGAATTATGAGTTATTTTGACTTGTAAAATTTGTATTATATTTCTTTTATCTCATCCTTTGAAAATACTGAAAAATTGTTGTGGATTGAGTTGAGAAAAATATTGTGTTGAATTTTGTTGGAGTTGAGATTTTTAAAAATATTGAAGTTCTTTTTACAGGTTTTCTGAAGAACTGTTTTATCCAAAATACAGATGGCACTCTGCCAAAATTTATACAAAAATTCCAAATAAGTCAAATGTGTTAGTTCTATCACTTCAGTTCACAAAAGTTTTTAACACCTGTAAATAGTGCTCACCACTGTGAAAGAAGTAAGAAAAGTTTTTAAAATCCCTTGTAGTGTATTTAATGGGTTATCAGTAGACGGAGTTGATAATTCATTAGGTATACTACGGGATCATGTCATGCCTTACAGAGGGGTAGGGTGTGACAAGTAGGAGGTGGTCCAACCCTGCGACTACTGGTGCTGTCCTTGGCAAAGTGTCCTGTGCCTCCACAGTTATAACTGGCTCCAATAGCCTTGTAGCAGATCCCACCATGATTTCTTCCACATGTCTCACATTGGCGGGGAGGGTAGGAACCTCTGGTACTCTGCTGACCAGATAGGGGAGGCTTCTGTCCTGAATATCTTCCCCTACCAGATTTCTTGCCACCTCTGCTGTGTCCCCCATAGTTCTTCCTCTTTCCAGTAGGACCACTGGAACTCTGTTCTACAGATTTTCCCTCTTTCTCTGTCTTCTCTTATTTCTTTTTCTCAGGAGCAGCTTCAGACTCAATTCTTTCTAACTCTTGAGCTTGAGAAATAAGTTCTGAGAAATTAGTGTGTTTGAAGCCGACTACTTGTAATCTGATACTGGGCTTCAAGCCAGTTTCAAACCTCTTGCATCTCTCCCTGCTAGTAGCAAGTAAACTCACTGCATAATGGCTTAGGCGGGAAAATTCTCTTTCATACTCAGCCACTGATCTGTTCCCCTATTTCAGACTTAGGATTTCTTATAACTTCTGGTCTACATAAGCATCAGGGACATATTTCTGTCTGAATTCCCTGAGAAAGTCATTCCATGTTAGCACTACAGTTCTACTGCATCGTGGGGAATGGTTTTCCACCATCATAAGCATCCCCCTGTAACAAAGATACAGAATATTCGAATCTGAGCTCCTCTGTGCAATGCAGTTTCTTGAATACCCTATCCATCCTTTCTAACCACTGTTCAGCCTCTAGAGGATCTACTGTCCCCTTGAACTCTGTAGCCCCATACTTCATCAATTTATCATACTGCCTAGTAGGAGATTGTGGTTGTACCACTGGTGTCTGTATTGGGACTTGAGTAGGCACATTACCAGCCATTTGTTGGAACATTGCAGCCATCTGCTGAGCGAACTAAGCAGGAAACTGCTGAACCACTGACATTGTGTAGGCCTGGGGCATCCCCTTGCACCTCAGCCTCAATAGATTGATCGACTGAATGATCACCCTCTTCCATAGTCAATGCGAGGATTTTAGATCTCCTGAACAAATAACACAAGGAGATTTCCTCCCGTTAGTGCATATTTATAATGTAATGTACTGTATGTATCAAACAATGATGTTGAGCAGTTGTACTATGAAGGAAGAATATTCAAATAACATGTGAAAACAAAATTTAAAAACTTTGCTCTGATACCACTAAAACATGTCATACCCTACCCCTCTGTAAGGCATAACATGATCCCGTAGTATACCTAATGAATTACCAACTCCGTCTATTGATAACCCATTAAATACACTACAAGGGATTTTAAAAACTTTTCTTACTTCTTTTACAGTGGTAAGCACTATTTATAGGTATTAAAAACCTTTTTGAACTGAAGTGATAGAACTAACACATTTGAATTATTTGGAATTTCTGTAAAAATTTTGGCAGAGTGCCATCTGTATTTTGGATAAAACAGTTCTTCAGAAAACCTGTAAAAAGCACTTCAATATATTTCCAAATCTCAACTCCAACATATTTCTCAACACAACATATTTCTCAACACAACATATTTCTCAACTCAAATCCACAGTGATTTTTTCAAAGTCTAAGGTACAAGAAATATAATACAATTTTTTTTACAAGCCAAAATAACTCACAATTATTTTACAACTTCAATGTACAATTTTTTATTTACAACTGCTCAAAACCAAAAATAATATATACACACAGTGGTCATACATTACAGTACAAAATGCAAAATGTTGGTATACTCATTATACCCGGTAGTCTCTCGCTGGAGGTACTAGCAGCCTAGTCTGCTGCCCTATCTGTCTGTCTACCTGCGACAGCAATAAAAAGCTATCGCTGAGACAATGTCTCAGTGGTGCACAACATTAACCAAATACAACTTAAATCACAGTTCATAAATCATTTAAATGATGGATATGTAAAATTATAGTTAAATTCAAGACAATGAGTGTCAGAAGGAATTTAACACAATATCACAATAAATCTCAGAGATCAAAACATATTTAACTTCAAAAGACAGTAAATGTCGATAAGGATTTAACTCCTTTTCACAATCTCATAATACAAATTAATAAAACACACACAGCTTAATCATGTTCCAAAGTTCAATTCGTCCCAAAAGCTGATGGCTAATGAGGTATTCAATTCGTCCCAAGAGTCGATGACTAATGAGGAATAACATAGCTAGCTAGCAAAAATATGAGTACTCATCCAATTCGTCCTCAACAGGCACACACCTCAACACTTCAGCCAGAGAGGGAATTCAATTCGTCCCACTAGACAAGCTAGCAAGGAATACAATCAATATACATGATAGCTGTGGTTTCAAACCATTTCCAATGCTTTTCAATCAATAAGTATCCATCAATATCATTCAAACAATTTCTCACAATTTCAAACCATTTACAATGCTTTTCAAGCAATAAATACCCATTCAAACACATTTCCACAATTTAAAACAATAATGTTCAAATAGTCATAATTCATTTCAATTGAAAAATTCAAAAGAAATAGTTGTTGTGCACAAACCTCTGATAATCGTCTCTGTCCGACTCAGTGTTTCCTTCCCTTTTCCTGAGTCTTTACTAACTGAGAAACACAATTTGAAGTGTTTCAGTACTAAATTAAACTGTCTCTATCGATAATGTTTGACAAATAATTCACTGAAAGCTATTATTTGCTTAATCACCTAATATACCGACCTCGATGCGTTCTAGGTAAATTAGGTTTTAGTGTCACTAATATGTCACATTCGATAGTGTTTTAGGGTTGGTACTCGTTACCAATTTCATTTCCTTGTTTAGTGCATTTTATTGCAAATTGCTGTATTCCGGTATACTAGTTTGACCTAGCCGGACGACCTAGTTCCCTCGATTTTCTGGTTTCGGTCAAAACTACAAACTTGTAGATCTATGTCTTACGGAACGCGGGGCAAAATTTTAGGTCATTCTGAGCTATGTAGACCAAGTTATGGTCATTTTACTATTGCTGGTCAAATTGCATCAAATTTGGTCATTTTAGGTCAATTTTGGTCAACTTTGGTTCTGCCAGTTTTTGGACCCGAACTTGTGCAAGCTGTTTGACTTTCTTATGGTCATTTATGGGCTTTCGTGTCTTCATAAGACTTGTAGGTATGGGTCTTAACTATTCATGGTTAAAATTTCAGGTCAATTGGACCTGTTTTGAGTGAGTTATGGCCTAAAAACTAACTTCTGCCCAATTAGTCAATTTTCAGGTCTCAATTGTACTTAATCCGAATTGGTCATTTTTCATGCTACCTTGCAAGCAGAATTTTGGTATGCTTTCTACAATGAAAGTTGGCACATTTTGTGCCTAGTTTCACCTCCAATTGGTCTCATACCAATTGGAGTTACACATTTAGAGTTATAGGCCAAAATGCACACTGTCCTTAATTACCTTGCTTAAACATGTAGCAATTACACATTTACCTTACCATAAATCCACTCCTCAACCCAATTCTGTTTTGGTACATTACCAAAACCATATACCACTTCACTTTAAAGTCACTTTGGGCAGATTACAAACATCCTTAACACACCAAATAAAACTCTAATTCATAAAGTCCAATTACAACCATAAATACACATAAACACTACTTATCATTTCATACAATTTCCATCACTAATTTATATACATATCCATCAATCCTCAATGTCATAATTCTGCCAATATCTTCATGAATTCATACATTCATCAAAGAGTCCCAAGGCTGCCGAATTGTTCCACAATGCTAAAGTGTCCTACAATTCATCAATTTCCATTCCAAGTGCACAATCACCATATACATGTGGAATAATTTACTAGGACATTAAATCACCCTAATCGACATAATTTCTCATCAAATATATGTATGAATATTTCATTAAACATACAAATCCATGGCTGTCCAAAATTGATATCTCAAGAACTCCTCAAAACTTAAAATTTCCTTCACAAAGTAAACACCCATAACATGTATACAAACTTTAACAAAGCAATATTCAAAAATACAAACTTACCTTTGGTTGGGACTTGTTAAACCTTGACTAAACGTCTTGATTTTAGTATCAAACTCTTCCTTGTGATGTGGGGATAAAACTTAATGAAGAAACCTAAGTGATTGGAGGTGAAATGAAGGAGTAGAGAAAGCTTTAAGTGAAACGGCAATGGAGGTTTCTCAATCTTCTCAATTCGGCATGGATGGTCTTCAAAGGTTGAAGATGATGCTTTAGTGGAGCAATCTGCCCACTTAATCCATTTTATAATTCTTAGTGGTCCACTTACTTAATTTAAATCATATAATATGTTTAACTTCCTTTTATTCCACATTAAACCTTTAATTTTTGCTATTTACATTAGGTACCACCAAATTAATTTTTCATTTTATTTTCTAAGTGTAATATTATTTATTTTTAATGGACATTTAGGTCAAAAGACAATTCGGGATGTCAAATGACCATAATGCTCTATTCGGGTTGCATTCCCGATTTTTCGGTAATGCCGGGTTTTGTCCGTTTTTTGATTTCTCACTTTTCTTTGTACTAATTATTTAATTTTTCTTTGATATTTCTAATGATATTTATACTTCAATTGATGTCTCTTTAAGTCCTATAAATATTTTCCAAGGTTCCCCGCAGTCCAGGGCCAGTCAACGGTCCACGCCGTGACTTCCCGGTGCGGTCACCCATCGCTAGGGTTCTCGGCTCGCTTAACTTGGTTACATTTCTTTGCTATTATTTTTCCTTTGTTTTTCTTGTGTTTTCTTTTCTTATATTTCATTATTTTATGTCTCGTCACTCATAACGAAGTGTAGTTCTAGGCATCCTAGCTGTCCGGACAACACTGGTCACCGGAACAGTAGAACGCACTACCGAATATAGGGGTGTTACAAGGTACATTGGATATGGGAAATCACTGGTGACAAGTCCGTCTTTTATGAAATGTTTGTAATACGAAAAACTCATGTAATTAATGCATTGCGTATGTATGAAATGAATAATATAAATAATTTATGTTTGCCTAGTTTACTTACTAAGCTTTTAGAAGCTTACCCCATTCCCTTAATCCCAAATGCAGAGTTACAATTATAGAAGTGTCTTTGGGAGAGCTAACATCATAAGCAGTTATAGATTTCCTTATGCATGATTGATGTTTTTAGATTGGGCATGTAAAATTTTAAATGCATAGACACTGTGTGATGGGCACTAACAAATAGCACCCAAGTTCATCCATCCAATAAGGCAGACTTTGCATCCACTCTGCACAATATCAACCAATGTGATAAGGCACTAAGAAGAAATGCAGAAGAAAATGTATTGATCAAGTGTCAAGATACAATTAGAACCTGTCTAAGAGCACCTTGATCATCAAAATAAGACAAGCAATGTGATCAGATTGCTTGAATCCAAGTTCTTACAAGAAACAAGGAAGAAAATACAAGCTCACTCATTCAACAATGGTGGCAGAATTCTCTGCAGTGTTTTCTCTCAAAAATGACTCTTCAAGTTGCCCAAAAAAAATAAAGAACACAGGTATATATAGATGGGGTACCAACAAAATGCTGCCTATATGGCAATAAAAGACAAAAGAAATAAAAATATCCTTCTTAAAATGTGGCATTTGGTATGGGAAAGAATATTTCATATTTGGGATGACTGCCATGGGAAGAACATTCCAGATTTGCTCAATTGGCCAAATCATCTAAAGCCATGTGTACTGGTAAGATGGCAGCCAAGTAATCTCCAAATGTTGGGTTGGCTGAATGTGGGAGTGACATGTCACCTTATGGGTGATGATGTGGCACACTTGGGTGATGGCATGTCACCAGTTGGGTGCTGACGTGGTGCATTCGGTGATGACATGGAGCACTTGGGTGATGACATGGCACACCTGGGTGATGACGTGGCGTCGTGCTACATATTGCCTATTTGGGTGAGAATGATCCACTTGGTCTCCAATGGTAAACATGATGATTCTATATGATTGGCATTTGTCTCCTGGCTCCTCCAATGGTCAATGACTTCCCTTGCCCTTGCTCTAGTAATGGGACATCTGAACAATGGAAGTGGTTCTAGTAGCTCCTCATCATCCCCTCCCTCTTCGAAAGAATTCGTCCTCGAATTCGGACCTGTATTAACAAAAGGAGAGAGATCAGAAACATTAAATGAATGGATAAAACCACACTCACCAGGTAGCTCTATCTTGTAGGCATTGTCGTTGATCATTTCCAACACCTTGAATGGACCATCACATCGTGGATGCAATTTTGACTTTCTTTGATTAGGGAACTGATCATTCCTGAAGTGTACCCAAACTAAGTCACCTGGTTCAAACACAAGTGCCTTTCGGCCTTTATTAGCATGAGTTGCATATTGAGCATTTTTCTTTTCAATTTGCATTTTAGCTTGCTCATGCAACTTCTTAACCAATTTAGCTTTTCTTTTACCATCAAGACTATCAATATAATCAACAGGTAATGGTTACATTGAGTCAAAGGATTATAACCATATACAAGCTTAAAAGGTGAAAAACCAGTGGAAGAATGTACAACACGATTATAAGCAAACTCAACAAAAGGCAAGCAATCTTCCTAGCACTTCAAGTTCTTTCGAATCACAGCACGCAATAGAGTGGTAAGTGTCCTATTGACTACTTCAGTTTGTCCATCAGTTTGTGGATGACAAGTCGTGGAAAACAAGAGTTTAGTGCTTAATTTACGCCACAATATTTTCCAAAAGTGACCTAGAAACTTAACATCTCTATCACTTACTATTGTCCTAGGTATGCCATGTAATTTGATAACCTCTTTAAAGAACAAATCAGCAATATATGTGGCATCATCTGTTTTGTGGCAAGGTATAAAGTGTGCCATTTTGGAAAATCTATCAACAACCACAAATATGCTATCATGTTTACGCTTTAACCTCGGCAACCCCAATATGAAATCCATTGAAATATAGTCCAAGGTTCCTTAAGTATAGGTAATAGTGTATACAAACCATGTGGCATACTCCTAGACTTGGCCTTTTTACACTTAACATAACTAGAACACAACTTTTCCACATCTTTTCTCATTTTAGGCCAAAAGAAGTGTTCTTGCAATATGCCCAAAGTCTAGGATACACCAAAGTTGTGACACTCCTCACCCGTCTACAGTGTAGCCGAGCAAAGCATGTCACACTTGGTGCCAGAGCACCCTATCTTATCTTACTTTATTCCTTTAATAATTTTCTTCTCGTTATATTTTAATATTAATTATTTTTTGATGAAGAAACTAATAGAGTTTCTCCTATTTTATTAACGTTTGACGTGTTTTACTATTCACCTGTTTGAAATTCAATATATTATTTTAAAACATAAATCTCCTCATTTCATGCATCATCTATATATTTCAATTCCGTATTCATATCCATATAATTTCATTCATATCCATTTCCATACATTCTCATTCATGCTCAACTCATATATGAAAATTTTCAATCTTCATTCATTTACATGATATACAATTTAATCACATATGAACTAACCGATTTATTAATTTACATCACATACCTATTAATTACATTTTCATAATCTATATTACAATACTATAACTAAGCATTTTATACAACATATAAATTATTATCTATATGGACCCTAACTACATGCATTGCTGAGAAGGTGACAACCTTGAATACTTCAGACACTTCTACAGATTAAAACTCAAAATTCTCTGTTTAATATTATGGCTTTACCTTCAAGATGTGTAACACCCTCCTCAGAGCAACTCAGACATTCTCATTCCGATGACCGGTTGGTCCCATACAGCTAGAACGATCGGAAAAGTATTTAAACTAAAGTGAGGGACCATAATTAAATCAAATATTAATAAGAAAAATTTAGTAAAAATTTTAGAAATAAAATACAACTAAGTTAAATGAGCCGGTGCCCAAGCGATGGGTAACCCAGAGGGAAGTTGCGGTTCTCGCAACTAGGAGCCCTAGACCCGGGTAAAAATTCATAAAATAATTTTTGGGACTCCAGAGAAGGGTCATTGAGGTTCCTATGGCATTAGAATGCCAAGAAAATATTTAGAAAATTTTTTCAATCGGTACAGACAATTTTCACCCGTTAAGCCAAACGGAGGGCATTTTGATCATTTCGCCTTCAGAGACGATTTTTGGCCGACTTGTCCAGTTGAGTAAATAATTATTATGACATAAAATATGAATTAAGGGTGATGAAAAATTAATGTAAAGCTAGTAGAAAAGAAAAGAAAAGAAAAATCAATAAAAAGCAAATTATGACATCATTATGATGTCAATTAAAAATTCCCACCAATCAAAATTAAACAACCATTTAATTAGCTAATAAAAAGAGATAAATAAGACCAAAGAAATTAAAAAGCAACAGCCATCTTCCTCCTCCCTAAACCAGCCGAAACCATGCCCTAGACCAAACCCCCATTAACACATTCAACAAGCTCAATTTCTCTCCTCATTTCACCATAAATCCTCCTACTCCTTTCACTAAAATTCATCCTTGCACCTTGCATAACCCTTTGGTAGCCAAGAAGAAGAAAGAAATTGAAGTTTAAGCTTGAAAAATTCTGCTCTACAAGAGGTTAGTGCACATATATACCTAAAACTCTTTATTTCCATGTTAGAGACTTAAAAAGGAGTAAGAATTTGTAAGTCAAATGAACACAATTTATGTGTATGTATACCATGGATTTCGGCAGCCCTAAGGAAGGGATAGGGTTGATTGTTTTGATGGACTTAAAGTGGACTAGAGATCATGTTTAAAGCATATATATATGGGGATAGTGAATTAGTTAGTTAATTAAGTCATCTTGTGTAAATTCATAATGGGGATTAGGGTTTTGGGAGTGAAAATTTGATTTTTCTTATGAGATGGTGAGTGAACATTCTCATGGTCAATTAGTGACCATTTGAGGTAAGTTGACCATAATTTGAAGTGAACTAGAGTGTTACAAACCAAATTGGTAGGCTGCCTAGTGACAGCAGCAAGGAGGCTGGGAGTCCAGCCTGTTTGGACTGCCATATCTTTGGCTATGTAGGTTCAATTGGTGTTTGGCCAATTGGACATGAAACTAGACATATAATGGCACAATTTTTCTGAAGAAACCATGCCCAAAAGACCAAAGCAAATGGACCAAAAGTTCGCCCCAATCCGGATACCCTGCAAGCAGATTCTGCAGAATGACCATATGAATAGTAACTGTTTATTTGGCCATAACTCACTGTAAAATGGTCCATTTGACCTGAAATTTTTACAGCAACAAGATAAGATATATAGAAACAACTTTCATGAAGAAACCTACCCCAAATTATGACCAGAACCTATCCAACAAGGCACTCACAGTCACTGTTCATTGTACTGTAGATTTGGTAAATTCTGCAGTTTTCCAATCCGGCCAGCTGTGGTTTTTGGACCATATCTGGAGCTACAAAACACCAAATGGAGTGATTCAAAAAAATAAATTCAACTAGACAAAATAAGGAACAACTTTCATGTTTACCATTTCCTCAAATTTCCACTGTAACAGTCCCTAATGGAACAGTAAATTTATGGTCAAAAACTGAAAAATTATGCCCCTTAGTGCTAAGTTTGGAAATGGATTTGGTGATTAATTCCAACAAGTTTTAAATGCAAAATGTGATACATTGGGAGTGTTAAAAACCAATACACCTATTTTCTATCCAAAAGTCAACATTTTTGTTGACTAATGAAGTGAATAGTGACACCAAAACTTGAAATTCACAAATTGAAGAATTTTAAAGTATCAAATGCCCTAGTATACCTAACAAGATTGGTTTGGATAGTTTGGCATGCCAATAGGGTTCAGTTAGTAGTACTGCACATGGCATTATGCCATTCTGTGATTTTATGGCTTTTATCCATTTTGATATTGTGTTGAGACTTGGCCTCGCGCCTAATATTATTTACAGCTTGTTAGCTGTTCTGTTGCACACCGGGAGATACATATGTAACCGATGGTGTGACGGCCCGAGGTACTTGATACCCAGTGCCAGTTTACCCGTTTATCCAGTCCAGTCGTCCAGTATAGGTTACTTGGGCAACCAAATGAATGAAAATGGACAAAGTTAAAAAAATAAATGAATATAACAAATACAAAATAAATAAGACATATACATTCAATACATATTTATTTTCTGCTATTTTCTTTTATTTTATTATTGCACCACTAAGCATCATTGCTTAGCGCATTACTTTTGCCACGCATAGGTTCTGGAGATACTGATCGTGAGCCCAGTAGACCGCAGACTGGGTGAGTCCATCCTGCAGCTCTGCATAGTGTCCGTGTCACCTCACCCTCCACAGTGCATTGGTAGGACACTAGGTTTCATTTTGGTATTTTGTAACTAATTTTTTTTTTATTTTCTCATATGTAATTGAACTTATGTAATGTATTTTGATGTTCATGTAAATAATGAGAATTGTGTTTGTAAATGGAAAAGTGAATATCTATCTGTGACTTGTACATGATTATCACATGAGATGAATGATTGAGAAATGAAATTGAAAAATATTGAGATTTTGATATGGGAGTTTGAGATGATTGAATATGATTATAGGAAGTGTTTTTCACAGGTTCCGAAGAACTGTTTTCTCCATTTTTAGCCGGTACTCTGCCGGATTTTCTAAAAAAAAATTTTCGGAACCTCAAATAAATTAAAATTTCAACAAATGGCTTAAATAGATTATATTTCACAAGTTATGTTCAAAATTATGATGAAAATTAATTAAGATAAAATAGAGTGTTCCGGTACACCGTGTGACATAACTTACTCGGATATAATGTAGATGGGTAAGGGGTGTCACATTTAGTAGTATCATAGCACGGTGTAGGCGTTTCTGGGCCTAGATTGAGTCCATACCATGCATTGCATTTGTAAGAGTCGAGGTGACACTAATGCAGATCTGTTTGTCTTTCTTATTTTGAATAGGATATGGACCCTACATCTCAGAGGGCGGTTGAGGAGGAAGTGGAGAGTCATGCTCCACCTGCAGCAGCTGAGACTGGGGGTATGGAAGAACACGCTCGCCACTCAAGCGAGCACGCTCACCTCCACAGGCCATGTTTCAAGAAATGGCCGAATTCTTGGACAAATGGTCAGTAATGCCAGCACCACCACCACCACCACCTCCACAACCAAAATCACACCTGGAAAAATTGAGAAAGTTTGGAGCAGTGGATTTCTTTGGCAAGAGAGAAGATGATTCTGTTGCAGCCGAAAATTGGTTGAACAGAACATGCAGAGTTTTAAAACAACTCCACTGCACTCCAGAGCAAAATCTAGAAGTTGCTGTATCTTTGCTGCAAGACGATGCATATGAATGGTGGGATACTGTGTCCAGTGAAGTACAGCCAGAAATAGTAACTTGGGACTTCTTCCTCTCCGAATTTAAGAAGAAATATGTGGGTAGTGTATACCTGGAAGAGAGAAAAAGAGAGTTCATTAACCTGAGGTAGAGGCAGCTGTCAGTGGCCGAGTATGAAAAGGAATTTGTTAGATTGAGCCGCAACGGAAGGGAGATAGTCCCTAATGAAGCTGAAAGGTGTAAGAGATTTAAAGAGGGATTAAATGATAATATAAAGATCATGATCACTGCCTTGGGAATCACAGACTTCACCAAGTTAGTGGAAGCTGCAATAAAGGTTGAAAAGGTTAGAATAAGTGAGCAGACCATAAGAGAAAGGCAGCAGAAGAGGGGCCCAGGTCAGTCTAGTTCATCTCCTGCATTTGGGAAGAAGTTCAAGGGTCCACCTGCATAGAGTTCAGGTCAGCCACAAGGTCGAGTGGTCTCAGGGCCTGTGCCACAGTTTACCCCTATGAGAGGTCAGTCCACACCATCAGTGGGCAGCTCTCCAGGGATGGGTTTCAGGGGACCAGCCCCAGCATATTCTGCATGTCCACACTGTCTGAAGTGGCACAAGGGGGACTGTTGGAGAGTAACTGGTGCCTGCTTAAGGTGTGGGTCGACAGAGCATCAGTTGAAGAACTGTCCACGTAGAACTACTACAGCTGCTCCAACACAAGCAGATAGACCTGCTCCTGTATCACAAAGGGGTAGAAAATCTGCAAATGACGCGGTGGGACCATCACAGAGGCTCAGATTCGAGCTAGCAGAGAGGCACGATAATGCACCACCTGCGAGCCTATGCGATTAGAGCTCAGGAGGAGCAAGATGCCCGGGCGTCATCGGGTGCGTTCTCCTCTACAATACATCTCAGACATGCATTGGTGGATCCAGGATCCACTCATTCATACATCTGCATCAACTTACCCGTAGAAAGGGGATACTAGTAGGAGAGTGACCAAGACATTACGGTCACTAATCCATTGGGCCACAGTGTAGTGGTGAACAAAGTGTACAAGGGTTGCGTTAAGGATTGTGGGTATGAATTCTTGGCAGACCTGATTGAGTTGCCTTTCCACGAGTTTGACGTGATTTTGGGAATGGACTGGTTGTCACGTCATCAGGTAATAGTTGATTGCAAATTGAAGAGAATTTCTCTGAAAACTTCTGAGGGTAATGAGATCATAGTTGTGGGTGAAAGGACAGATTTCTTGTCCAATGTCATCTCAGCCATAGTTACAAGAAGAATGATGAGAAAAGGCTGTGACGCCTACCTAGCACATGTGGTGGATACTAGGCAGGCTAAGCCAAACTTGAGTGATATACCCACAGTAAGAGACTTCCCAGAGGTATTTCCTGAAGAGTTGCCTGGTTTACCACCAGAAAGGAAAGTTGAATTTGCTATTGAGACACTGCCGGGTACAGCACCCATTTCCATTGCTCCTTATAGGACGGCACCCACTGAATTGAGGGAGTTGAAAATTCAGTTGCAAGAGTTGCTTGATAAGGGGTTGATATGCCCCAGTGTGTCACCATAGGGAGCTCCAGTGCTGTTTGTAAAGAAAAAGGATGGGACTTTGAGGCTATGTATCGATTACCGGCAGTTGAATAAAGTGACTGTGAAGAACAAATATCCATTGCCTAGAATTGATGATCTGTTTGATCAGTTGAAGGGAGCAGGAGTATTTTCTAAGATTGATCTCAGATTAGGGTACCATCAGTTGAGGGTGAAGGATGTAGATGTGCCCAAGACTGCATTCAGAACCCGATATGGGCATTATGAGTTTCTGGTGATGCCCTTTGGCCTAACAAATGCACCAGCAGCATTCATGGACCTTATGAACCGTATCTTCCATCCACACTTAGATCGGTTCGTAGTGGTCTTTATTTATGATATTTTGGTGTATTTCAAGACCAGGGAAGAACATGATGAACATTTGAGGATTGTTCTGCAAACCCTGAGAGAAAAGAAGCTGTATGCTAAGTTGTCCAAGTGTGACTTTTAGTTGAATGAGATTGCATTCCTTGGACACATAGTGTCAGCTGATGGGATTAGGGTGGATCCCAAGAAAATAGAAGCAGTGATGGAATGGAAGCCTCCCAGAAATACAACTGAGGTCAGAAGCTTCTTGGGGCTAGCTGGGTATTACAGGAGATTTGTGAAGGGATTTTCCTTAATAGCTGCTCCAATGACCAAGCTGTTACACAAGAATGTCAGATTTGATTGGAATGACAAGTGTCAGACCAGTTTTGAGAAGTTGAAGGCTATGTTGACAGAGGCACCAGTGTTAACACAGCCAGTGTCAGGAAAGGATTTTGTGGTCTACAGTGATGCCTCACATAATGGGTTAGGGTGTGTATTGATGCAAGAGGGGAAGGTGGTCGCTTATGCTTCCAGACAGCTAAGGCCACATCAACAGAACTACCCTACCCATGATCTAGAGCTTGTAGCAATTATCTTCGCACTGAAGATATGGAGGCATTACTTATATGGTGAAAAATGCTACATTTACACAGACCACAAAAGTCTAAAATATTTGCCAACTCAGAGGGAGCTCAACCTTAGACAGAGACAAAAATACATCCCAGATGTGTCACACCTTACCCCTCTGTAAGGCATAACATGATCCCATAGTATACCTAATGAATTACTGACTCCGTCTACTGATAACCCATTAAATACACTACAAAGAATTTTAAGAAAATTTTTTTACTTTTTGAAAGTGGTGAGCTTTCATAGCAGGTATTAAAAACATTTAATTGAAGTTTAAAAACTAGTTAAAATTTTTATCCATTTTTTTAAGCAAATTTTGGTAAAATTTCAGCGAAATGCTGTCTATATTTGGGAAAAACAGTTCTTCAAACACCTGTAAAAATACTTTCAATAATTCATTTCATCAAAATCAACCACTACCACAAGACAAATCAACATCATTTCTCCCAACTCCATAATTCAAAATAATTTTCAATTCAATTGTCTTCAAAATAATACTAAATAATTTCATTCATACTCCATTAAAGCAAAATCAATTTACATTCATCAACCCAAAATTTACATTAGAAAATTCAAAATAATATTATTACAAAATCTATACAACTGCTCCAAAACCAGTTTATACATGTACATACAGTTACATACACCAAAATAAACATTACAATCAGGGTATAAAATTATACCTGACAAAATCTCAAGGATGTAGCTCCGAGATCCTTATCAGCTCACTCTACTGCTTTACTAATCTCTCTATCTGCAATAGGAATAAATAGCCATCGCTGAGTACTATGACTCAGTGGTGCACAATATACTAAAATGACATTTTATGCATAATTCAAATCACATTTATTCAAATATAGTACTGAACAATGAAAGGTGGATACAAAAGACATTTATAATTTTAGTCAAAATAGTCTCATTTTGGAAGTCTCAAAACAGGTTTCATAAAAACACACAGTTATATCATGCCATCAGAACAATGTTCATCTCAATAGCCAGAGGCTTATAAGGAATCACAAGGCTAGCTAGCTCAATCTATGGGTACCCATTCAATTTCTTCCTCTACTGGCACACACCTCAACACTTCAGCCAGAAAGGGAATCAAAATTCGAAACTAATTCCTCCCACTAGTCATGCTAGTGAGGCATTCAAATATATGGTCATGACACTGTGATTTCAAAACTATCTCAATAATTTTCCAAACATTTACTGACAATTAACACACATGCAATTAAATTTTCAACAATTTAGATCAATAGCATAATATACATTTTAACCACCATTTTGCAATGTGAGTAAATCACAATTCATTTCATGCATTTTGCAAAGAAAATTTTAAAGAATATTTATGTTGTGCACAAACCTTATGCGAGTCGCCTCTTGGCCTTGACTCGATGCCTTGGGTTCTTTCCCAGTATTTTTTTTCAACTGAAACACACAATTTTATAGTGTTTCAGTATCATAATTTATCATAAGTCCAAAAACAATTTCAAATCTATTTATTTCTAGCTTTAATATGCTTAACTTGATGTTCTTTAAAATTTGTATTTCGAGGTTACTATTCACGATACTATTCTAGTCAAATTGTTAACTTTCTCATGCTTAATAGGTATGGGAATTTTAGTTTCACCCACATACCACATTTTGGTTACCTAATTTGTTGGTTTTGGTTGTTTCGTCAAATTTTAAGTCTCTTAGGTGAAATTTCCAAATTTTAGATTTGGTGTCCTGTTTTGCACTTTTCCATTGGTCAAGTTGTTGTTGAAATTTGGCTAAGTTTTCTTCATAGAAGTTGTTCCTTATTGTCTTAACTTTATTTCCTTTTTTGAATCACTCTATTTGGAGTTTTTTAGCCCAACATATGACTATTTGAATGGGGCTGGCCGGATTTAGTATTACCTAGAATTCTGGGCATTTTCTGGATACTGGCAGTTTTCAGTATGCCTACTGCAGTGACTTTTCAGATAGATTATGGTCAAAATTTGGGTTTGTTTTCTTCATGAAAGTTTTAGGGCTATGTTTCAGCTTTCCATCGGTATAAGATTCAACTTATTTGGACCTTCCTAGACCAAGTTATGGTTATTTAAGTAACTACTATTTATTTGGTCATTTTTATACAGGGTAGTGTGCCCAAATCTGAATTTGGCCTAATTGTTCACTAGGTTATGGTCATTTTTTGAGCATGATTCCTAAATGAAAAATGGTCCATTTTGTGTCTAGTTTCATTCCCAATTGTCCTCACACCAATTGGGTTGGTAAATTTTCAGTTTTGGTCCCTGAAAGGGACTTAGGTCAAGCTATCAGCATACTGACCCTAACCAATCTGAATTGAAACTTGGTTCTAGCAATTCACACACACCACAAATGGTCACAATTGACCATTTCTTAACTCAAGTAAGGTCAACTACATCAATTGACCGATTATTAAATTTTTTTCCAATTTTCCAAATGCTCAAGAACCCTAATTACATAAAGTTCAAATCTAATGCATTCAAAGTGCACATTCAATGTCTACATATTTCATGTAACCTAAACAACCAATCAATCACATCAAAATCATTCATTTCAAACCCTAACATAAGTTGGCCGAATTTTTAGTTACTCCCCCAACAAGTGTTTTCTTTTGATTTTAAGTTAAAATCTAAGTTAATTGAGTCATAAACACAACAAATAAACTTTAATTTCCATGTACAGCCAGTGTTGACTAATCAGATCAGAATGGCTGCTCAGAATGACGAGAAATATCAGAAGCTACTAGAAGAAGTCTAGCAGGGCAAGAAACCTAAATTCTCAGTGAGGGATGATGGTTTACTGCTACACCGAGGTAGAATGTGCGCTCCTAATGGCGTTGACTTGAGACAGATCATTATGAAGAAAGCACATGAGTCTCCTTTTGCTATGCACCCTGGTGGCACTAAAATGTATAGAGGGCTAAAGGAGCATTACTAGTGGATGGGTATGAAAAGGGATGTAGCTGATTTTGTCTCTAAATGCCTAACTTGTCAGCAAGTGAAGGCAGAACATCAAGCACTAGCTGGTTTATTACAGTCATTGCTAGTACCTGAGTGGAAATGGGAACGGATAACTATGGATTTTTTTATTAGACTTCCGAAGACAAAGAAGAGCCATGATACAGTATGGGTCATAGTTGACAGATTGACCAAGTCTGCTCATTTTCTGCCAATCTAGATGGACTATAGTTTAGAAAAATTGGCCAAATTATACATAGATGAGATTGTGAGACTACATGGAGTGCCAGTATCGATTGTATCTGACAGAGATCCTAGGTTCACTTCTAGATTCTAGGGTAGTCTTTAGAGAGCCCTAGGAATGAGATTGAACTTTAGCACGGCATTCCACCCACGCATGCATGGCCAGTCTGAGAGGGTAATTCAGATATTGGAGGATATGCTACGGGCTTGTGTAATTGAGTTTGAAGGTAGTTGGGACACACACTTGCCTCTGATTGAGTTTGCTTACAAAAACAGCTACCAATCAAGCATTGGGATGCCTCCATATGAAACTCTGTATTGTAGAAAGTGCAGATTGGGCCAGAAATTGTTCAGCAGACAGAGGAGAAAATAAAACTGATCAAAGATCGACTCAAGGCTGCATCAGACCATCAGAAGTCCTACATCAATCTGAAGAGGAGAGATATTGAATATGTAGTGGGTGAGAAAGTATTCCTCAAGGTTTCCCCTCAGAAGAAAATTATGAGATTTGGCAGAAAGGGAAAATTGAATCCTCATTTCATTGGACCATATGAGATTCTGGAAAGAGTGGGTCCTTTAGTATACCGTTTAGCACTACCTCCAGTGTTAGAGAAAATACATAATGTCTTTCATGTGTCCATGTTGAGGAGGTATCAATCAGACCCATCTCATGTACTACCAGTATAAGAGATTGAGGTAAATCCAGACCTCACATACGAGGAAGAACTCATTGAGATTCTGGCATATGAGGTGAAGCAGCTGCAGAACAAGTAGATACCGTTGGTTAAAGTGTTGTGGAACCATCATTCAGGCCAGGAGGCTACTTGGGAGCGTGAAGAGGACATGAGGAGACAGCACCCACTGTTGTTCAGAGACTAATACCAAGCAAAATTTCAAGACGAAATTTATTTTAAAGAGGGGGGGGGGGGGGAGAGAGAATTGTAACACCCCTATTACACTGTTTCGGTGACTAGTATCGGTCTGGACAATTAAGGACATTAGCATCACATTTAAGACATCTAGGAAAGCCCTAAATGAAAACAAATAGTGATTACCAAATAGTTAAGTATAAATAGGAAAAATAAAGCATAAAATGTTAAATGAGCCGGGGTTCACAGCGATGGGTGACATTACTGGGAAGTGACTGCGAGGTCAACAGTAATCCTATTTTTGAACGGGAAAAATTGACACCGCAGTCCTAAGGACTATTGCGAACCTAGTGGAAAATAGAAAATCACAGAAAAGAGTTAATAAGTAGGTCAAATAATTAGGTCAAGACTCTGGAAGAAATACCGGATTATTTGCAAACTAGATCAATCCGGCGAGGGGCTAATTGGTCAATTCACTCCTAGAGGTAACTCCTGACCTAACTGTCTAATAAAATCGGAGAAATGAAAATTTTAGAATATAGAATTAACTTAAAGAAACAAGGGAAATAAAGGAAAAAGAAAAAGAATGAAAAATTAGCTTTATGACATCACTTGAATGACATCACATATGATGTCAAAATTAAATTTAATTAACCTAATTTTTAACCAAGTCAATTTTAACTTATTTAGACAAAAAAATACAAAAAAATTAAAATAAATTTCACTCATCTTCTCTCCCAAACCAGCCGGCCGAAATTCTCTCCCCTCTCACCTCCATTTTCATTCACCATTAAAGCTTGATTCAAGCTTGATTTCCACTCAATTAACTCTAATTTCCCCCAAATTCTCCATAAAACCTTGCTATCTTAACTTGAGAAAGAGATTGAAGAAGAAAAGAAAAGGGGAAGAGTGAAGAAATTGGTGATTGAATTTCAAGAGAAAGGTTAGCAGTTAAATCTATGTGTTTAGGGTTGCATACACTTAGAATTAAAGTGTAACTGCAAACAAAGCCATCATGGGAGGACTAAGTGGGATTTTCAACCAGCCTTAAGGGGAATAGAAATTGCTTGAATTTGATGGAATTAAAGAGTTAGAGAAGTTGAATTAAGTGTATAGATGTTGATTATGTACTTTAATTTCATTAATTGAATGAATTGTGTAAATTAGGGTTCTTGAATTCTTGAAATTGGGAGAAAATTTGTAGGAAATGGTAAATTGATGCAAATGACCTTAATTGAGGTTAGAAATGGTCAATTGTGACCAATTGAGATGTGTTAGAATTGGTAGAATTGAAATGCAATTCGGATTGGTTAGGGGTCCCAATCTGCCAGTTTAACCTAGGTTCTTTTCAGGAACCAAAACTGAAATTCTGATAACCCAATTAGTGTGAGACCAATTGGGGATGAAATTAGACACATAAAGACACAATTTTCATTCAGAGACCATGCCCAGAAAATGACATTTAGATAGTGAACAATTAGGTCAAATCTGGGTAATGTGCACTGCCACTATACAAAAATGACCAAATAAATAGTGTTTGTTCATTTGGCCATAACTTGGTCTAGGCAGGTCCAAATGACCTGATTTTTGTGGCATTGGAAAGGTATGACATAGGAATACAACTTTTATGAAGAACACCAACCCAAATTCTACCCATAACCAAGTCATTTTGCCACCCAAATTTAGTTGTCCAAAACTGCCAGAACCAAGAAAGTGCCCAGAATTCTGGGTTTGAACTAATCCGGCCAGCCTTGAAAAATGACCATATCTTGGGCTACAAAACTCCAAATATAGTGATTCAAAATGTGAAATAAATATAAGACAATAAGGAATAACTTTGATGAGGGACACTTAGCCAAATATCCATAGTAACTAGACCAATGGAACAGTGCAACACAGGGGAACAAAATGCCTCACTAGCTTGACTAGTGGGAGGAATTAGTTTTGTATTCCCTCTATGGCTGAAGTGTTGAGGTGTGTGCCAGTAGAGGAAGAAATTTGAATGGGTACCCATAGATTTGAGCTAGCCAGCCTTGGTATTCCTCATAAACCTTTAGCTATTAAGATGAAAAATATATATATATATTGATGGCATGATATGACTGTGTGAATTTATAAAAATTGTTTTGTGACTTCTGAAGTGAAAATTCTTTGACTAAAATTTAAATTGTGTTTTGTAGCTGTCTAACAATTTCAGTATTGTATTTGGAATAATTGCGATTTAATATATGCATAAATTGGTATTTTTGTTATGTTGTGCACCACTGAGTATTTGTACTCAACGATGGCTTTTCATTGCTGTTGCAGGTAGAGAAACTGGTAAAGCAGCTGAGTAAGCTGCTAAAGACCAACAGTACTACATTTTGGATTTTTGTCAGGTACTAAATGATACCCCTTTTGTACATATTTATTTTGATGTATATGACTGTATGTATGTTTTGTAATTGATCTTGAGCAGTTGTACAGTAACTTTGTAATAATATTATTTTTGAATTTTCTATCTGTAAATTAAATTTGTGTATGTACAATTAAGTATTTTAATGCAACAAGTATGAGTTTGTCACACCCCGGCTTAGTGGGCCCCAGCTCAAGCCCCTCTATGGGTGGCCATCTTGCCGGCGTACCCCTCTAGAGGCCGGCGATGCAACTCAAATCGGTACTGTCCGCTTTGGTGGAGTTCAATCCCTTCGCCCTGCAGAGCTAGGATTCGAACCCATATCACCTCATGGATTTGCTTCGCCTCTTACCAATTGAGCTGACACCCCTTACCCGACTACAGTGTAGCCGAGCAAGTTATGCCACTCAGTGTGCCGAGCACTCTATTTTATCTTAATTCATTTTTATTCTTCCTTTTTAATATAACTTGTGAAATATAATTTATTTAAGCCATTTATCGAAATTATAATTTATTTAAGGTTCCGAAAATTTTAAAGAAAATCCGACAGAATACCGGCTAAAAATGGAGAAAACCGTTCTTCGGAACCTGTGAAAAACACTTCCTATATTCATATTCAATCATCTCATTTCCATTTATCAAAATCTCAACATTTTTCAACCATTCATTTCTCAATCATTCATCACATGTGATAATCTTATATAAATTACAGATAAACATTCACTTTTCCATTTACAAACACAATTCTCATTATTTACATGAACATCAAATTACATTTCATAAGTTCATTTACACATGAGAAAATAAAATCAATTACAAAATACCAAAATGACACCTAGTGTCCTACCAATGCAACTATGACGGTGAGGTGACACCGACACTATGCAGAATCGTGAACGGCCTTACCCAATGCGTGGTCTCACGGGCCCTCTGTCCAAATCTTGATTACCTACGCGTTGCAAAGCGGCGCTAAGCATAAAGCTTAGTGGTGCAAATAATACAAGAAAATATAATATGCAAATAAAAATAATAATTTCCTTGCTATTGTGTTCATAAGAAATGAATAATTACTAACTTATTGTTTAGTCGAGGGCTAATCATGTTTTATGATATTAACTTCTTCATGCATTTCGTTAATTATTTTCTTCATGATCTTGAGCTTCTTTGTATTTTTGTAATCATTCCTGATTCTTAATTTTCGTATTTTCTTTAATAATCAGTTCAATCACAGTTATACTTTTCCATGCCCAAGTAACCTATACTGGACGACTGGACTGGATAACGGGTCGTTGGCACTGGACACCGCGGTGCCTCGGGCCGTCATACCATGGGACGCAGAACGTCAACCACGTATGCAGTCAGTATGGCTAAAAAGCCATGATATCACATAATCGGGCATAAAAGCCATGAATACGGGCATAAAAGCCATGAATACGGGCATAAAGCCATGAATACAGGCATAAAGCCTTTCCTTTCGCAGTACTGCTAAAACAATACCCTATTGGCATGCCAAACTATCCAAACCAATCACATTAGGCCTACTAGGGCATTTTGCATTTTTAAGTTTCACAATTTTTGAATTTCAAGTTTTCATGTCACTATTCATTTCATTAGTCAACTAAAATGTTGACTTTTGCATAAACAATAGGTACATTGGTTTTAGTACTCCCAACATACCACATGTTGTATTCAAAACTTGTTGGTTTTGGTCACTTTCTCAAAGTTTAGGTCATTTTGGCAAAATTGCCAATTTTTGGTTTTGGTGTCACTATTCACCTCATTGGTCAACAAAAATGTTGACTTTTGGATAGAAAATAGGTGTATTGGTCTTAACACCTCAAACATACCACATTTTGTATTTCAAACTTGTTGGTATTGGTTGCCAATACCATTTTTAAGCTTAATGCTAATTGAGCAAAATTTTCGATTTTCATGCTTCATCTTTACTGTTCCATTTTTTATTTTTTACAGTGGGAATTTGAGGAAATGGTAAACATGAAAGTTGTTCCTTATTTTGTCTAGTTGAATTTCCTTTTTTGAATCACTCCATTTGGAGTTTTGTAGCTCAAGTTATGGCCAAAATAAGTTTACTGTTCACGTGCACTGTTCATGCTGAGATTTTGGGTCTGGCAGATTTTTGGTCCAACTTTGGTCAGTAATTTGATCAAGTTAAGTTCATAATTTGGTCTAACTTTCTTCATATGAAATGTTCTACTATGCCTTAGGTTTCCATCGGTTCAAGAATCGCCTAAATCCGAGTTTTGTAGAGAGAGTTATAGTCCTCCAAACATTGCTGCTCAAATGAAAATTCTGGAAATCTCAGTACAGTAAACTTCACTTTGCTCAATGATTTGATTAGGTTCTGGTCATAATTTGGGGTAGGTTTCTTCATGAAAGTTGTTTTTCTATGTCTTAACTTGTTGCTGTAAAAATTTCAGGTCAATTGACCATATCTACAGTGAGTTATGGCCAAATGAACAGTTACTGTTCATTTGGTCATTTCTGCAGGGGCTGTTTGCAGGGTATCCGGATTGGGGCCAAGTTTTGGTCCTCTTGCTTTGGTCTTTTGGGCATGGTTTCTTCAGCAAAAATGTGCCATTATAAGCCTAATTTCATGTCCAATTAGCCAAACATCAATTGGACCAACATAGCCAAAGTTATGGCTGTGTAATTGGACTGAAATCTCAGTCCATTGCTGCTGTCCTAGGGCAGATTTCACCTTCACTTTACCATACTATTTTTCAGTTCTAATTATGGTCAACTTACCTAAAATGGTCACTAATTGACCATTAAAATGTGCTCTAACAATTTCCCAAGCCAAGCCAATTTTTCACTCTTCAAAACCCTAGTTCCATTATAGGTTTTCACAACACCTTAATTATTAGCTCCTTCAATAATCACATACACACATGGTTTAAACTTGATCTATAGCCCACTTTAAGTACATCAAAACAATCAAAATAATTCCTTCACAAGGGCTGCCAAAAATTCATAGTATGTGTACACAAAATTCTTGTTCATTTTAGTTACAATTCTTACTCAATTCAAGTTGCAAATCATGAAAAAAAGGAGTTTTAAGTATCTAATGCACTAACCTTGATTAGGGCAGATTTTTCCCAAGCAATTCCTTCACTTTCTTGGCTTTTCTTGGCTGCCAAACACTCCAACAAGGTGTGGGGGTAATTTTTATTGAAGGGATCTAGGGTTTTTGGTGCAAGATAAGCAAGGTTTCAAAGCTTGGAAGCTTGAACTATGGTGGAAACCCTCTCTTTTCTCTCTCTACGTTTTTGGCTGGTTTTGGGGAAGGAGATGGCTGCTGGATCTTTGATGAATTTAGTCTTCAATTTGTCTCTTTATTAGTTAGTCAAATAAGGGCTTAATTGTGATTGGTTGGTAATTATAAATGACATCACCATGATGTCATAAATAGCCATTTTTCCTCAATTTCTTTTCTTTCCTCCACTACTCAATTTCAATTTAATTTCTAGTAATGTTTATTCATATTTTATGTCATATTAATTATTTACTCAACTGGACAAGTCGGCCAAAAATCACCTCTGAAGGCGAAATGACCAAAATGCCCTCCGTTTGGCTTAACGGGTCAAAATTGTCTGTACCGATTGAAAAAATTTTCTAGGTATTTTCTTGGCATTCTAATGCCATGGGAACCTCAATAACCCTTCTCTGGAGTCCCAAAAATTATTTTAAAATTTTTCCCCCAGGTCTAGGGCTCCTCGTTGCGAGAACCGCAACTTCCCTCTGGTTACCCTTCGCTTGGGCACCGGCTCGTGTGACTTAGTTGTATTTTATTTCTAAAATTTTTACTAAATTTTTCTTGTCAATATTTGAGTTATTTATGGTTTCTCGCTTTAGTTTAAATATTTTTCCGGACGTTCTAGCTGTCCGGACTGACATCGGTCACCGGAACAGTAGACTGTGCGGAATTGCTACAGTGAGGGTGTTACAATTCTTCCCCTCTCATTTAAATTTCGTCCTTGAAATTTACCCAGTGTAAATAGCCGAGGAGCTACTACCTCTTTATTTCTTTACCTTTCCGTGTTATCCTACTTCACTTTCTCCTTAGTCTCAATCCTGTCATTAAACAGTTCTGTACTCATCCTTTTTCATCTTAAATACAGTCTGCTTCTCATCTCCATTCGCTACCTCATTGTCTCTTCACTCTCTTATTCCATACCTTAACCTAAAATAACCAGGAAATACAGATCTGCAATAGTGTCACCTCGACTCATATGAATGCAATGCATGATATGCAATCTATCTAGGTCCAGAAATGCCTAAACCGCGCTCTGATACCACTAAATGTGACACCCCTTACCCGACTACAGTGTAGCCGAGCAAGTTATGCCACTCGATTAATGCGAGCACTCTATTTTATCTTAATTCATTTTTATTCTTCCTTTTTAATATAACTTGTGAAATATAATTTATTTAAGCCATTTATCGAAATTATAATTTATTTAAGGTTCCGAAAATTTTAAAGAAAATCCGACAGAATACCGGCTAAAAATGGAGAAAACCGTTCTTCGGAACCTGTGAAAAACACTTCCTATATTCATATTCAATCATCTCAATTCCATTTATCAAAATCTCAACATTTTTCAACCATTCATTTCTCAATCATTCATCACATGTGATAATCTTATATAAATTATAGATAAACATTCACTTTTCCATTTACAAACACAATTCTCATTATTTACATGAACATCAAATTACATTTCATAAGTTCATTTACACATGAGAAAATAAAATCAATTACAAAATACCAAAATGACACCTAGTGTCCTACCAATGCACTGCAGACGGTGAGGTGACACAGACACTATGCAGAACTGTGAACGGCCTTACCCAATCTGTGGTCTACTGGGCCCTCTGTCCAAATCTTCAGTACCTACGCATTGCAAAAGCGACGCGCTAAGCATAAAGCTTAGTGGTGCAAATAATACAAGAAAATATAATATGCAAATAAAAATAATAATTTCCTTGCTATTGTGTTCATAAGAAATGAATAATTACTAACTTATTGTTTAGTCGAGGGCTAATCATGTTTTATGATATTAACTTCTTCATGCATTTCGTTAATTATTTTCTTCATGATCTTGAGCTTCTTTGTATTTTTGTAATCATTCCTGATTCTTAATTTTCGTATTTTCTTTAATAATCAGTTCAATCACAGTTATACTTTTCCATGCCCAAGTAACCTATCTTTGGGCGATGGACTAGATAACGGTCGTTGTACTGGACACCGCGGTGCCTCGGGCCGTCATACCATGGGGCCTTGAGCGTCAACCACGTATCACGATCAGTATGGCTAAAAAGCCATGATATCACATAATCGGGCACAAAAGCCATGAATACGGGCATAAAAGCCATGAATACGGGCATAAAGCCATGAATACAGGCATAAAGCCTTTCCTTTCGCAGTACTGCTAAAACAATACCCTATTGGCATGCCAAACTATCCAAACCAATCACATTAGGCCTACTAGGGCATTTTGCATTTTTAAGTTTCACAATTTTTGAATTTCAAGTTTTCATGTCACTATTCATTTCATTAGTCAACTAAAATGTTGACTTTTGCATAAACAATAGGTACATTGGTTTTAGTACTCCCAACATACCACATGTTGTATTCAAAACTTGTTGGTTTTAGTCACTTTCTCAAAGTTTAGGTCATTTTGGCAAAATTGCCAATTTTTGGTTTTGGTGTCACTATTCACCTCATTGGTCAACAAAAATGTTGACTTTTGGATAGAAAATAGGTGTATTGGTCTTAACACCTCAAACATACCACATTTTGTATTTCAAACTTGTTGGTATTGGTTGCCAATACCATTTTTAAGCTTAATGCTAATTGAGCAAAATTTTCGGTTTTCATGCTTCATCTTTACTGTTCCATTTGTTATTTTTTACAGTGGGAATTTGAGGAAATGGTAAACATGAAAGTTGTTCCTTATTTTGTCTAGTTGAATTTCCTTTTTTGAATCACTCTATTTGGAGTTTTGTAGCTCAAGTTATGGCCAAAATAAGTTTACTGTTCACGTGCAATCGCTCATCTTTGAGATTTTGGAGTCCGCAGATTTTTGGTCCAACTTTGGTCAGTAATTTGATCAAGTTAAGTTCATAATTTGGTCTAACTTTCTTCATATGAAATGTTCTACTATGCCTTAGGTTTCCATCGGTTCAAGAATCGCCTAAATCCGAGTTTTCCAGGTCAGTTAATTGGCCATAAATTATTCCACAAAACTTGAAAAATTGTGATACAAATTTCTCAATGATCATAAGACATATGGAAATAGTTTCTATGAAGATCATTATGCCTAAAAGTGACTGCAACCTATTCCATTAATTAGGTAAAGTTTAAGTCCAAAAGCTGCCTAGTTAAGGAACCAGAATCTGGAAATGAGTCAGTTATGGTTACCTGACCATAACTTGAGTTCTAAAAATCAAATTGACATGATTCAAAAGAAAATAAAGATAAGACATAGAGGAACAACTTCCATGAAGGTAGTGTGGCCAAACAGTGGCTACAAACTGATTATATGGATAGGCAAAAGTAAGACACAAAAACTGAACCAAAGAAGGGTCCATGAGATAAATTATCTTATGGTAGGGAATTTAACCCTAACAAGTCATTAAACACTAAACCACATGAAAAAGGTATGTGGAACCTATTTTCCTACTATAAAGTGATATTAACATTCAAATAAATATATAATAATGTGTAATTACCCATAGTATACCTAGACTTATTTATTTAGTTTGAATCGATTGTTATACCAATTAGGGACTACAGATAGCAATACTGCCTATCTAGAAAATCATGAACTGACAATATATGTCTAGTATGATTGTTCTATAGGCTATATGCCTACTTACTGGCAATTGTGCCTAACTTTATTTCTGACTTTACAAGCCTGACAGCTATCCTCGTGCCTGACAAATGTATATAGGGTAGACATATGGCTGTCTAACCCGTATACTCCAGTATATCCAGCTTTTATAGTCTATTATAGGTTTCTTGGGCACTAGTAATAATTAATTAAGACTGAATATACAATAAGTAAACAGAAAAGATCCCAATAATTTAAATTGTTTCCAAAGTGAAATGAAAATATAAAATGCCTAGAAATTAGGAAATTTTCCATATATAGAATTATTATTTAAATTGTTTAGTTATTGTTATCATAAATTATGCACCACTAAGGGTTATGCTTAGCGCGTTGGTTTTCCATCGCATAGGTACTGGAGATCAGCAGTCGCCACAGTAGTGTTCAGACAAAGCTCTGACCAGATCTGCCACCATCCAGAGTCACCTCACCAGTCTTTTGTATTTTGGTAGGGCCCATGTATAGACTAGTATTTTGGTTCATTATGTCTAATCATGATGTAATTACTAGTTTATGATGTATTTCATTTTGGACTTGTAATTAAACTTTGAGATTGTAATGAAAACTTGTAATTTATTATCTATGAATTTCTATATGAATGCAATAGATGATACTTCATTTTGAGATCTCATGAATAGTTGTGAATGATATGATAAAAGAGAATATGATATGGAAATGTATGAAATGAAAATGAACATGTTAACAGGTAATTAGTGGAACCCGCTAAATGCTAATAAAACAGGGGAGGCTCTGTCCAGGTCTCCACAGAAATAAGTTATAAAAAAAAAAAAAATCTACACATGGATTATATGCCTTTAAATGATATTAAAAGTTTACAATAGACATGATAAGACAAGATAGGGTGCTCCGGCACCAAATGTGGCACTTTTTGCTCGGCTATACAATAGACGGGTAAGGGGCATCACAGGAAGTCTTGAGGAGCCTCTGTTTGAGTCAGGTACATTGGATATGGGAAATCACTGGTGACAAGTCCGTCTTTTATGAAATGTTTGTAATATGAAAAACTCATGTAATTAATGCATTGCGTATGTATGAAATGAATAATATAAATAATTTATGTTTGCCTAGTTTACTTACTAAGCTTTTAGAAGCTTACCCCATTCCCTTAATCCCAAATGCAGAGTTACAATTATAGAAGTGTCTTTGGGAGAGCTAACATCATAAGCAGTTATAGATTTCCTTATGCATGATTGACGTTTTTAGATTGGGCATGTAAAATTTTAAATGCATAGACACTGTGTGACGGGCACTAACAAATAGCACCCAAGTTCATCCATCCAATAAGGCAGACTTTGCATCCACTCAGCACAATATCAACCAATGTGATAAGGCACTAAGAAGAAATGCAGAAGAAAATGTATTGATCAAGTGTCAAGATACAATTAGAACCTGTCTAAGAGCACCTTGATCATCAAAATAAGACAAGCAATGTGATCAGATTGCTTGAATCCAAGTTCTTACAAGAAACAAGGAAGAAAATACAAGCTCACTCATTCAACAATGGTGGCAGAATTCTCTGCAATGTTTTCTCTCAAAAATGACTCTTCAAGTTGCCCAAAAAAAATAAGGAACACAGGTATATATAGATGGGGCACCAACAGAATGCTACCTATATGGCAATAAAAGACAAAAGAAATAAAAATATCCTCCTTAAAATGTGGCATTTGGTATGGGAAAGAATATTTCATATTTGGGATGACTGCCATGGGAAGAACATTCCAGATTTGCTCAATTGGCCAAATCATCTAAAGCCATGTGTACTGGTAAGATGGCAGCCAAGTAATCTCCAAATGCTGGGTTGGCCGAATGTGGGAGTGACATGTCACCTTATGGGTGATGATGTGGCACACTTGGGTGATGGCATGTCACTAGTTGGGTGCTGACGTGGTGCATTCGATGATGACATGGAGCACTTTGGTGATGACATGGCACACCTGGGTGATGACGTGGCGTCGTGCTACATATTGCCTATTTGGGTGAGAATGATCCACTTGGTCTCCAATAGTAAACATGATGATTCTATATGATTGGCATTTGTCTCCTGGCTCCTCCAATGGTCAATGACTTCCCTTGCCCTTGCTCTAGTAATGGGACATCTGAACAATGGAAGTGGTTCTAGTAGCTCCTCATCATCCCCTCCCTCTTCGAAAGAATTCGTCCTCGAATTCGGACCTGCATTAACAAAAGGAGAGAGATCAGAAACATTAAATGAATGGATAAAACCACACTCACCAGGTAGCTCTATCTTGTAGGCATTGTCGTTGATCATTTCCAACACCTTGAATGGACCATCACATCGTGGATGCAATTTTGACTTTCTTTGATTAGGGAACTGATCCTTCCTGAAGTGTACCCAAACTAAGTCACCTGGTTCAAACACAAGTGCCTTTCGGCCTTTATTAGCATGAGTTGCATATTGAGCATTTTTCTTTTCAATTTGCATTTTAGCTTGCTCATGCAACTTCTTAACCAATTTAGCTTTTCTTTTACCATCAAGACTATCAATATAATCAACAGGTAATGGTTACATTGAGTCAAAGGATTATAACCATATACAAGCTTAAAAGGTGAAAAACCAGTGGAAGAATGTACAACACGATTATAAGCAAACTCAACAAAAGGCAACAATCTTCCTAGCACTTCAAATTCTTTCGAATCACAGCACGCAATAAAGTGGTAAGTGTCCTATTGACTACTTCAGTTTGTCCATCAGTTTGTGGATGACAAGTCGTGGAAAACAAGAGTTTAGTGCCTAATTTACCCCACAATATTTTCCAAAAGTGACCTAGAAACTTAACATCTCTATCACTTACTATTTTCCTAGGTATGCCATGTAATTTGATAACCTCTTTAAAGAACAAATCAGCAATATATATGGCATCATCTGTTTTGTGGCAAGGTATAAAGTGTGCCATTTTGGAAAATCTATCAACAACCACAAATATGCTATCATGTTTACGCTTTAACCTCGGCAACCCCAATATGAAATCCATTGAAATATCAGTCCAAGGTTCCTTAGGTATAGGTAATGGTGTATACAAACCATGTGGCATACTCCTAGACTTGGCCTTTTTACACTTAACATAACTAGAACACAACTTTTCCACATCTTTTCTCATTTTAGGCCAAAAGAAGTGTTCTTGCAATATGCCCAAAGTCTAGGATACACCAAAGTTGTGACACTCCTCACCCGTCTACAGTGTAGCCGAGCAAAGCATGTCACACTTGGTGCCAGAGCACCCTATCTTATCTTACTTTATTCCTTTAATAATTTTCTTCTCATTATATTTTAATATTAATTATTTTTCGATGAAGAAACTAACAGAGTTTCTCCTATTTTATTAACGTTTCACGTGTTTCACTATTCACCTGTTTGAAATTCAATATATTATTTTAAAACATAAATCTCCTCATTTCATGCATCATCTATATATTTCAATTTCATATTCATATCCATATAATTTCATTCATATCCATTTCCATACATTCTCATTCATGCTCAACTCATATATGAAAATTTTCAATCTTCATTCATTTACATGATATACAATTTAATCACATATGAACTAACCGATTTATTAATTTACATCACATACCTATTAATTACATTTTCATAATCTATATTACAATACTATAACTAAGCATTTTATACAACATATAAATTATTATCTATATGGACCCTATCTACATGCATTGCTGAGAAGGTGACAACCTTGAATACTTCAGACACTTCTACAGATTAAAACTCAAAATTCTCTGTTTAATATTCGCTGGGCTTTACCTTTAGTATCTGTGTAACACCCTCCCTGTAGCAACTCCGTACATTCTACTGTTCCGATAACCAGTGTTGGTCCGGACAGCTAGAACGATCGGAAAAATATTTAAACTAAAGTGAGGGAACATAATTAACTCAAATATTAATAAGAAAAATTTAGTAAAAATTTTAGAAATAAAATACAACTAAGTTAAATGAGCCGGTGCCCAAGCGATGGGTAACCCAGAGGGAAGTTGCGGTTCTCGCAACTAGGAGCCCTAGACCCGGGTAAAAATTCATAAAATAATTTTTGGGACTCCAGAGAAGGGTCATTGAGGTTCCTATGGCATTAGAATGCCAAGAAAATATTTAGAAAATTTTTTCAATCGGTACAGACAATTTTGACCCGTTAAGCCAAACGGAGGGCATTTTGGTCATTTCGCCTTCAGAGACGATTTTTGGCCGACTTGTCCAGTTGAGTAAATAATTATTATGACATAAAATATGAATTAAGGGTGATGAAAAATTAATGTAAAGCTAGTAGAAAAGAAAAGAAAAGAAAAATCAATAAAAAGCAAATTATGACATCATTATGATGTCAATTAAAAATTCCCACCAATCAAAATTAAACAACCATTTAATTAGCTAATAAAAAGAGATAAATAAGACCAAAGAAATTAAAAAGCAACAGCCATCTTCCTCCTCCCTAAACCAGCCGAAACCATGCCCTAGACCAAACCCCCATTAACACATTCAACAAGCTCAATTTCTCTCCTCATTTCACCATAAATCCTCCTACTCCTTTCACTAAAATTCATCCTTGCACCTTGCATAACCCTTTGCCAGCCAAGAAGAAGAAAGAAAGTGAAGTTTAAGCTTGAAAAATTCTGCTCTACAAGAGGTTAGTGCACATATATACCTAAAACTCTTTATTTCCATGTTAGAGACTTAAAAAGGAGTAAGAATTTGTAAGTCAAATGAACACAATTTATGTGTATGTATACCATGGATTTCGGCAGCCCTAAGGAAGGGATAGGGTTGATTGTTTTGATGGACTTAAAGTGGACTAGAGATCATGTTTAAAGCATATATATAAGGGGATAGTGAATTAGTTAGTTAACTAAGTCATCTTGTGTAAATTCATAATGGGGATTAGGGTTTTGGGAGTGAAAATTTGATTTTGCTTATGAGATGGTGAGTGAACATTCTCATGGTCAATTAGTGACCATTTGAGGTAAGTTGACCATAATTTGAAGTGAACTAGAGTGTTACAAACAAAATTGGTAGGCTGCCTAGTGACAGCAGCAAGGAGGCTGGGAGTCCAGCCTGTTTGGACTGCCATATCTTTGGCTGTGTAGGTTCAATTGGTGTTTGGACAATTGGACATGAAACTAGACATATAATGACACAATTTTTCTGAAGAAACCATGCCCAAAAGACCAAAGCAAGTGGACCAAAAGTTGGCCCCAATCCGGATACCCTGCAAGCAGATTCTGCAGAATGACCAAATGAACAGTAACTGTTTATTTGGCCATAACTCACTGTAAAATGGTCCATTTGACCTGAAATGTTTACAGCAACAAGATAAGATATAGAAAAACAAATTTCATGAAGAAACCTATCCTAAATTATGACCAGAACCTATCCAACAAGGCACTCACAGTCACTGTTCATTGTACTGTAGATTTGGTAAATTCTACAGTTTTCCAATCCGGCCAGCTGTGGTTTTTGGACCATATCTAGAGCTACAAAACTCCAAATGGAGTGATTCAAAAAAAGAAATTCAACTATACAAAATAAGGAACAACTTTCATGTTTACCATTTCATCAAATTTCCACTGTAACAGTCCCTAATGGAACAGTAAATTTATGGTACAAAAACTGAAAAATTCTGCCCCTTAGTGCTAAGTTTGGAAATGGATTTGGTGATTAATTCCAACAAGTTTTAAATGCAAAATGTGATACATTGGGAGTGTTAAAAACCAATACACCTATTTACTATCCAAAAGTCAACATTTTTGTTGACTAATGAAGTAAATAGTGACACCAAAACTTGAAATTCACAAATTGAAGAATTTTAAAGTATCAAATGCCCTAGTATACTTAACAAGATTGGTTTGGATAGTTTGGCATACCAATAGGGTTCAGTTAGCAGTACTAGTCTCAAAAATTATTTCATGAATTTTCCCTTGGGTTTAGGGCTTCTAGCTGCGAGGACCGCAACTTCCCACTGGGTTACCCATCGCTAGGGCGCCGGCTCATTTTAACTTGGTTGTATTTTATTTCTAAAATTTTTTCTAAATTTTTCTTACCATTATTTGAGTTATTTATGACTCCTCACTCTAGTAATATTTTTCAGATATTCTAGCTATCCAGACCGACACTGATCACCAGAATAGTAGAATGTACGAAATTGTTTCAGTGAGGGTGTTACAACTCTTCCCCTCTAATTTAAATTTTGTCCTTGAAATTTACTCGGTGTAAATAGTTGAGGAGCTGCTACTTCCTTATTTCTTCACCTTACCAGAGAAAACAGATCTGCATTAGTGTCATCTCGACTCATATGAATGTAATGCATGTTATGCACACTATTCCTTTCCATCTATCGATGCCTAGGAACGCCTAAACCGTACTCTGATACCACTAAATGTGACACCCCTCACCCGTCTACAGTGTAGCCGAGCAAAGCATGTCACACTTGGTGCCGGAGCACCCTATCTTATCTTACTTTATTCCTTTAATAATTTTGTTCTCGTTATATTTTAATATCAATTACTTTTTGATGGAGAAACTAAAGGAGTTTCTCCTATTTTATTAATGTTTTAACGTGTTTTACTATTCACCTGTTTGAAATTCAACATATTATTTTAAAATATAAATCTCCTCATTTCATGCGTCATCTATATATTTCAATTCCGTATTCATATCCATACAATTTCATTCATATCCATTTCCATACATTCCCATTCATGCTCAACTCATATATGAAAATTTTCAATCTTCATTCATTTACATGACATACAATTTAATCACATATGAACTAACTGATTTATTAATTTACATCACATACCTATTAATTACATTTTCACAATCTATATTACAATACTATAACTAAGCATTTTATACAACAAACAAATTATGATCTATTTGGGCCCTATCTACATACATTACTGAGGAGGTGACAACCTTGAATACTTCAGACACTTCTGTAGATCAGAACTGTAAATTCTCAGTTTAATATTTGTTGGGCTTTACCTTCAGTACCTACGCGAGGAAACAAATCCATCGCGCTAAGCATTGCTGCTTAGTGGTGCAATAATATAATAAAAAAATAATATACAATAAAAAAATGCATCACAATTTGGATACTCTGAAATTTAATCTAATTTCATATAATACTTATAGTATTACCTATCTTTTGTTCTAATTTATTCCTCTTCAGATGTGCTCAATTCTTTTATAATAATTAAATTAACATATCGTTCCAATTCATTTTAATTCTTTCTGCTAAATAAATAATGTAATGTATTTTAAATATTCTTACTCATTTATTTAATTACTAATATTTTCAGTTGCTAATATTCTTAACTTATTTCACTAAATTTCACTACCCAAGTAACTTATGACAAGCTGACTAAACTGGATAATGGGTCGTTGGCACTGGACACTGCGGTGCCTCGGGCCGTCATACCATGGGACGCAGAACGTCAATCACATATGCAGTCAATATGGCTAAAAAGCCATGATAACACATAATCTGACATAAAAGCCATGAGTGCAGGCATAAAGCCATGAATGCGAATACAGGCATAAAAGCCTTTCGCGGTACTACTAAAATAATACCCTATTGGCATGCCAATCTATCCAATTTGACACGCATGTCTAGGCAATACATGGGCACATAGTACCATTAAGTGTTCATAAGTTTTATTATTTCATTATAGGTTCTAATTATAATTTCTAGCATTTTAACCTTTTTCAAAATAGAAACATAAATCTCTAAGTCTAATATCTATATAATTTATGCATTCATCGTAATTTATATATTCATTTGATCATTTATATGATCCTAATTCACATCAATTATCCTTTTATACCATTGTACTCAAAGTACTTTTCCTTTCTACAATAATGAGAACTAATGTCTCATTCATACATTAACATGATTCATTTATTCATTACACTATTTATATAACTTATCGTTTGCAATTTAAGTTTTGGTCCTTTGCATTAATATTATTGAGGTTACTATTCACTTGACCATTTCCCTTCAAAGGTTAACTTTTTAATTCATAATAGATTTGTTAAGCCTAAGTTCTCCAATATACCACATTTTACATTTTATTTTTGTTGGCATTGATTTCTAATACCATTTCAAAGCTTATTTCTTAAATATTTGTACTTAACATGTAAGGTTACTATTTATTGGGTCATTTAAGTCAAAATATTGACTTTCTCATATATAATAGTTACATGAGTTTTAATCACATAGATTTACTACATTTTGGTTTCCCAAAGTGTTGGTATTAGTTGCCAATCCATACTTCTAACCAATGGAGACTAAATCAGAAATTTCAGTTTTGGGTGCTAGAGTTCACTGTTCTATTAGGCCATTCTACAGTGAGAATTTCGCCAAATGTTCTTCATTAAAGTTGTTCCTTATTATGTCTAGTTATATTTCAATTTTTGAATCACCCCATTTGGAGTTTTCTAGCTCAAGTTATGGCTATTTCACCATAAATGGTTGGATTGCTTTTACCCAGAATTTCTGGGCAATTTTTGGTTCTGCCAGATTTGGTAGTTCAACTTTAGCTAGCAATTTCATTTGGTTAAGTCTAGAATTTGAGTTTGTGTTCTGCATGAAAATTGTTCTAATTTGCCTAAGCTTTCCATTGATATAAATTTCAAGTCAATTGGACCTTTCTACACGGAGTTATGACCAAATGAATGAACACTGTTCATTTGGTCATTTTGCCCAGGCATAATTGGTGCTACCCAGATTTGGTCAATTTTTTAGGGCATCCTAAGTTTAGTTTCTCAACAGGGTTCCTTCATCAAAGTTGTGCCATTATGTGTCTAATTTCATGTCCAATTGGCCTTGCACCAATTAAACCTACACAACCCAAGTTATAGCTGTCCAAACATGCTAGACTCACATCCAGACCTGCAGGGCACTCAAGGCAACACACCCAACCTCAAATCCCAAGCTACCATTCACTTCAATTCCTCATTATACTCAGCCAAATGGTCACTAATTGACCATTAGAACTTCCATTTACTATCAATATAGCCAAACCCTAATATATTTTTTCAATTTTTTTTTTAAATTTCTAACTCATTTCATACTCCTAACATCAATTTTAAAGAGAAAAGGAAGAGATATGGCACTAACCTTGTGAGCAGAATTTTCTCTTAGCTAACTTTGATTTTTCCTTCACTTTTTCCTCTTCAAATTGCTGCCTCTAACTTGCCCAAGGTGTAAGATCAATTTTTCATGAAGAGGTTATGAGGTTTTATGGTGTAGTTGAGTGAGAAATGGAGCTTGGGTGATGCTTTAATGGAGGAAGAGAGAGGGAGGTGTGTTTCGGCTGGAAGTAGGTGATGGATAGCAGATTGTTTTTTTTTTCACTTTTACTCATTTTATCCCTTTTTAATTAGTTTATAAGGTGTGTGTTACAATATGATTGGTGGAGGGTTTTTAATGACATCATAATGATGTCATAATTTGAGTTTTATTTCATTTTCTTTTTCTTTTCTTTTTTACTCATTTTTAATTAAATTTTTAGCAATATTTATTCATATTTTATTTCATAATAATTATTTACTTAACTGGACAAGTCGGTCAAAAATTATCACCAAAGACGAAATGACCAAAATTGTAACACCCCTATGTTCGGTAATGCTTTCTACTGTTTCGATAACCAATATCTATCCGGACAGCTAGGATGCCTAGAACTGCATTTAAATATTAGTGAGAAGACATAAAATAATGAAATATAAGAAAGGAAAATACAAGAAAAACAAAGGAAAAATAATAGCAATGAAATGAAACTAAGTTAAACGAGCCAGCGCCACAGCGATGGGTAACCGCACGGGGAAGTTATGGCGCAGGCAATAGCCAACCCCAGGACTGTAGGGAACCCTCGGAATTTAGTTTTGAGACATAATTAAAGACTTATTGAAGTATAAATGTGATTAGAAATATCAAAAAAAATTAATTAATTAGTGCAAAGAAAAACGAGAAATTAAGAAACCGACAAAAATCGGTGTTATCGAAAAATCAGAAATACAACCCGAATAGGAGATTGTGGTCAATTGACACCTAGATTTGCCTTTTGACCTAAATGTCCATCAAAAATAAATGATATTAAACTTTGAAAATGTCATGAAAATTAAAAGAGTGGTACCTAATGTAAATAGTGAAAGAATTGTGTCCTAATTGGAAATGAAGGAAATTGGAAATTAATTAATCATTAAGCTAACTTAGTGCTCCACTAATTTTGTATTAAGTGGCCATATATAATGCCTTAGTGGACAGCTCAACATCATCTTCTTCCTCACAAATTCACTTTGGCCAAATTCAAACTCCATTCCAAATCACCATTGCCGGCCATGGAAGGACATCCATGCAACCTTGATCAAGTCACCTTTTTCACTAGGTTCCTTCACTAAACCTTACCTACACAACTTGGGCAGCAATAAGGGAGCAAGAAAGATAAATTTTGGTAGAGTTTTGAAGAAGTCCAAAAGAGGTAAGTGATTATTTTCAATTCTTGTTTCATTAAAAGTGTAACTAAGGTTGTGGGTAGTTGAATTATGGAAGAATTTTTTAGGTTTGATGAATTGTTAGTGATAGAGCATTTCGGCAGCCATGGAACTTCATCATGTACTGCTTGTCTTTGCATGTAAATGGTTGTTGAGATGTTAAATTAAGTTTTTAAATGTATTGGAGTTGGTTTTCATGTCTAAAGTTTGATTTGTAAGCTTGAAAAGTGAAAATGGAAGTTGATGTGTATGTGTAAATTTTTGGCAGTCTCATGATGAAGATTGAAGTGTTTAAGTTTATGAAATATTGTTAAAATATTGTACAAAATAATGGCAGCATATATGTGTGTGGATAATAGTGATAAGGTAGGCAAATTGTTAATGGAAGTATGTGTGATAATGAGAAGTATTTATGTGTATATATTATTGGGTTTGAACTTTGTAAATTGTGACTGCATTTGGTGTATTTAGAAGTGGTTGTATTCTGTCCAAGTTGACCTATAATGTATAGAATTGAATGGTTTTGGTTAGTGCCAAATGCAGAATGGTATGGAGAAGTGAAGACGTAATTGGTAAACATGTGTTTGGTTTGGTGTTTGAAAAGCATGTAAAGGGCAGTGTGCAAATGGACCTATAACCCTTAGTGTGTGGCTCCAATTGGTATGAGGCCAATTGGAGGTGAAACTAGGCACAAAATGTGCCAACTTTCATGAAGAAAGCCTACCTAAATTCTATCCAGAAAGTGACTTGAAAAATGACCAAATCCGGATTAGTGACTTGAAAGCTTGAAAATTGACCATTTGGGCAGCAGTTAGTGTTTTAGCCATAACTAACTCAAAATAGGTCCAAATGACCTGAAATTTTTACCATGAATAGATTAGACATAGAGCCACAACTCTTATGAAGACACCAAAACTAGAAATGACCATAAGCAAGTCAAAAGGCTTTCACAATTTCGGGTATAAAAACTGCCAGAACCAGAAATGACCTAAAAATGACCTAAAGTTGCCATTTTAGTGCAATTTGTCCAGCTTTAGTAAATTGACCATATCTTGGTCTATACAACTCAGAATGACCTGAAATTTTGCCCTGAGTGCAATAAGACATAGAGCTACAATTTTGCTTCTTTGACCAGAAGCTAAAAACCAAGAAAAATAGGACTTTAAGCTAGACCAATCTAGCACACAAAAATTGAAAACTTGACATTTACATACAATGATGCTTGAAATAATTTGGCAATGAATGCCAACTTGTAAAAATGGTAAGTTGCACTATATTGGTAGCATATTAAAATGCAAAATGTGACATATTGGTAACATTAAACCTAATTCACCTAGAGTGCATCGAGGGTCAACATTATAGGTTGACTAAGGAAAATAATAGAATTAAATTAATTAATTATTAAGCCTTATTATTAGAGACAGTTTAAATGAGTACTAAAACACTTCAAATTGTGTATTTCAATTAGCAAAGACTCAGGGAAGGGGAAGGAAACACTGAGTCAGGGCCAAGAGGCATTTATCAGAGGTTTGTGCACAACAATTATTTTCTTTTGAATTTTCAATTGAAATGAATTATGACGATTTGTCTGTTATTGTTTAAATTGTGAAAATTTATTTGAATGATATTTGATGGATACTTATTTCTTGAAAAATATTATAAATGGTTTGAAACCACAGCTACCATGTATATTGATTGAATTCCTCGCTAGCTTGTCTAGTGGGATGAATTAACTTTGAATTCCCTCTCTGGCTAAAGTGTTGAGGTGTGTGCCTGTTGAGGACAAATAAGATGAATACTCATATTATTGCTAGCCAGCTATGTTATTCCTCACTAGCCATCGGCTTTTGGGACGAATTGGACTATGAAATCATGATTAAGCTATGTGTATGATTTATTGACATTTATTGTGATATTGTGAAATGGAGTTTAATTCTTTATGACATTCACTGTCTTTTGAATTCAACTATGATTTTAAGTATCCACAGTTCATATGATTTATGGTTTATGGCTTTAAATTGTATTTTCTTAATGTTGTGCACCACTGAGACATTGGCTCAGCGATAGCTTTTTTATTGCTATCGCAGGTAGATAGACGGACAAAGCAGCAGAGTAGGCTGCTTGTGCCACATTTTGAGATTTTGCCGGGTATATCGAGTATACCATATCGTGCAGTTTTTGTTGTAATGTATGTGCACTGTATGTATATATTGTACTTAGTCTTGAGCAGTTGTAAACTAAAATTGTAAATTATTTTGGCTTGTAAAAATATTATGACATATTTCTTTTATCTCATCTTTTGGAAACACTGAAAAATTGATTGTTGAACTGAGTTGATAAATGTTGAGAAATTATTGTGTTAAACTGTTATTGGAGTTTGGGATTGAGAAATATATTGAAAGTGCTTTTTATAGGTTTTTGAAGAACTATTTTATTCAAAATACAGATGGCATTCTGCCAAAATTTTTACAGAAATTATTAATACTTCAAATGTGTTATTTGGTTTCACTTCAGTTAAAAATTTTTAATACCTATCAAAAGTGCTCACCACTGTAAAAAGAAATAAGAAAATGTTTTAAAATCCCCTGTAGTGTATTTAATGAGCTATCAGTAGGCGAAGTTTGGTAATTCATTAGATATACTACGGGATCATATTATACCTTACGGAGGGGTAAGGTGTGACAAAAATGCCCTCCGTTTGGCTTATTGAGCCAAAATCATCTATACCAATCGAAAAAAATTTCTAAGCCTCTTCTTGGCATTTTAATGCCATAGAAACCTCAATGACTCTTATCTGGAGTCCCAAAAATTATTTCATGAATTTTCCCTTGGGTTTAGGGCTTCTAGCTGCGAGGACCGTAACTTCCCACTGGGTTACCCATCACTAGGGCACTGGCTCATTTTAACTTGGTTGTATTTTATTTTTAAAATTTTTCCTAAATTTTTCTTATCATTATTTGAGTTATTTATGACTCCTCACTCTATTCTAAATATTTTTCCAGACGTTCTAGCTATCCAGACCGACACCGGTCACTGGAATAGTAGAATATACGGAATTGCTACAGTGATGGTGTTACAAAAGTGACCCATCCGACCACCACTATGAGACTCCAAAACAAGCAAGTCACGCATAGAACATTTAGGCACCCAAAGCATATTCTCTTTAAATAAGTACCCATCATGTCTATAATACTTTTGGAATGCTCCTTTCTCTCAAACATCAAACAAACTAGCAAAATCATCATCATTAATATATAAATCCTTCATGAACTCAAATCCAAGCAACTTTGCATCAAGAGTGGATAATAGTGTGTGCCTCCTAGAAAGAGCATCAGCAACAACATTCTCTTTTTCCTGTTTGTATTTAATTACATATGGAAACATCTCAACAAAAGTAACCCATTTCGCATGCCTTTTACTCAACTTATTTTGACTCTTAATATGCTTCAAAGATTCATGATCAGAGTGTATGACAAACTCTTTGTTTCATTAATATTGTTGCCAAGTCTCCAAGGTTCTAACTAATGCATACAATTCCTTATTATAAGTAGAGTAATTCAAGGCAGCACCATGCAATTTCCCACTAAAATATGCAATAGGTCTTTTTTCTTGCATAAGAACAGCAACTATGCCTACACCACTGGTATCACACTCAATTTCAAATGTTTTATCAAAATCAGGCAAGCTCAACAATGGTGCAGAACACAACCTATCTTTCAACTCAGCAAATGCAAGTTCATGTTTCTTCTTCCACTCAAATGCAATATCTTTTTTAACAAGTTCATTCAAAGGAGCAACAATAGAGCTAAAATGAGGTACACATTTCCTATAGAAACTAGCCAATCCATGAAAACTCCTAAATTCATATGCATTTTTAGGAGTTGGCCAGTCCCTAATGGCTTTGACCTTCTCTTCATCAACTTCAACATCCTTGCCATCACAACAAAACCAAGAAAGACAACTTTTCCCAAGCAGAAAGAACATTTCTTTGCATTCGCATATAATTTCTCATGTCTTAACACATCAATACAAGTCTCAAATGATGCAAATGCTTATCCATGTCTTTGCTATAGATCAAGATGACATCAAAATAAACTACCACAAATCTGCCTATGAATGATCTCAACATATGATTCATCAAACGCGTGAAAGTGCTAGGTGTATTAGTGAGTCCGAATGGCATTACCATCCACTCATACAAGCCATACTTAGTTTTGAAAGCAGTTTTCCTTTCATCTCTTATTTTTATTCTAATCTGATGGTAACCACTTTTCAAATCAATCTTAGAAAACACACATGCACCAAACAACTCATCAAGCATATCATCAAGTCGAGGTATTGGATGCCTATATTTTACAGTGATTTTATTGATGGCTCTGCAATCCACACACATGCGTAGCTACCATCCTTCTTTAGTACAAGAATCACTGAAATAGTGCAAGGACTCATGCTCTCATGCACATATCCCTTTGCTAAGAGTTCTTCCACTTGCCTTTGGAGCTCCTTTGTTTCTTCAGGGTTACTTCTATAAGCGGGTCTATTCAGTATGGGCGCCCCCAGAATAAGATCAATCTATGCTCAATCCCTCGAATAGGTGGTAATCCAAGTGGCAACTCCTCCAAAAAGACATTATTATACTCCTACAACAAAGAAACAGCACCATTAGGCAAATTGGGGTCCAGGTTAGAAATACACAAATGTGCCTCTTTGTACAAAATTACACAAAGAGGTCTCTCACAATGTAAAGCCTCTCTCACTTCTTTTCCTTTCACAAACAAGCTCATTCTTTTCTCATGGATCTCCTTTTGCCTCGAGCCCTCACTCTTTTTCTTTTCTGTTACTTCTTTTACTTTCACACTCCTCTCATTTTTCCCCTTATCAAGCTCAATGGAGTTAATTGATATCGGCACCCATCCTTCACCAAGGTGTATTTGTTCTTTCTCCCATCATGCAAAACACTCCTGTCATACTGCCAAGGTTTTCCAAGTAAAAGGATGTGTAACAACCATTGGCACCACATCACAAACAACTTCATCATAATACTTCCCAATGCTAAATGGAACAACCACTTGCTTCACCACATTCACCTTGTTGCAATCATTCAGCCATTGTAAGCCGTATGGTTTGGGATGTTTGGTAGTGCGCAATCCAAACTTTTCAACCATAAGAGAACTAGCAACATTACAGTAGCTCCCTTCATCAATAATCACACTACACACTTTGTCATTCACCAAACACCTTGTATGAAAGATTGTCTCCCTTTGTATAGCATCATTATCCTCCAATTCAGCTTGTGCACTAAGTGTGCGCATGGTGACGAGAGCATGACCCTCCATGGGTGCTTGGTCTCCCTCATCCACAAACTCAACATCACTATCATCATGCTCATTTTCTACAGCACCCTCTTTACCACTTTGCCATTCTCCATCATCTCTCATAAACATCTCTCTTTTTTTAGGACACTCATTGGCATAATGTCCTCTCCCTAAGCATTTAAAGCATTTCACATCTCTAGCTCGGGTATCCCCCTTCTTAATCTTTTCTTCTGGTTTCCCTTTTAGCTTACCTTTGCCCTTTCATTCTTCCTTCTTGAATTTAGGCTCCTCTTTCTCTATTTTGGAAGTTCCACTCCAATTTGGTTTCCATGGTGGCTTGGAGGTTGGATTATATGTTGGTTGGGTGTTCTTGGCAACCCACTTCCTTCTCATCTCCTTTTTGGTCTTAATGGTAACCTGTATCATTTGCTCCACTGTTCTGCAATTTTGCAAATCCACCATAAACCTGATGTCTGGATTTAAGCCATTTAAGAACCTAACCATGGTAGACTCTTCATCCTCCTCCACTTCAGCTCTAAGCATTGCAATTTGCATGGCTTTGTAATACTCCTCCACACTCTTAGCTCCTTGTGTAAGTTGCTGCAATCTCAACTTTACTTCTCTACTATAATGTGGTGGCACAAATCTTTCCCTCATTATTTCCTTCATTTTCAACCCATGTCCTAATTTCCCTCTAGCCATGTCTCCTTCTCCTTGCAATCAATTGGTCCTACCATACTAATGCATAATCCTTGAACTCTACTGCTGCCAATTTTACTTTCTTCTCTTCACTATAGTTATAACACTCAAAAACCATTTCAATCTGCCTCTCCCACTCAATATATGCATCCGGATCCTCCTTACCATAGAAAGCTGGTATTTTCATTTTTATGCTACCCACATTTGCATAAATTGCCCCATTATGCACTCTCCTATTTCCATAGTCATCATACCTGAAATTTCTCCCACCAAATCTAGCTCTAGCTCCTCTACCCCTTGGTGGCCAAAATCCCCTACCACCAAATTGATAATTCCCATGCTCATATGCATCTTTAAACTCATCTTCATCCCAAACTGGATCAGCATACTCTTCCATCCTAGGTTCTGCCCTTACAGCTCCTCTACCCTACCTTCATTTATTCACTTCCTCTTCCTCCCTTCTATTCCTAGGCTCCCTTTCGTTCCTCATTAAATACTCCATCATCCTATTCAAATCAGCTCTTATTCCCTTCAATTCTTCATCATGATTGGCTGTCAATAAGGAAAGCCTTTCAAATTATTGTGCTAAGGCTTCCTTATATAGTCTTTCATCTCCAAAGTTCCTTTCCTCACCCTCAGCTCCACAACTACTACTAATATTTAGATCCATTTAACCTGCAAAGAAATAAGGTTAGTAGATAAATGGCTCACGCTCTCAAGTGTTTAGCACACAATTAGGCTCTTACCATTCAATTGCTCTTAACACTCCTGCCTTTTACCACTCAGTTTTCCTTCCTTCGTTTCTTTAGGGAACTCAAACACAAAATAATCAAAACACTTGCAAACTTATCAAATGATCAAGAACAACAAGGAATAAGACGTGACACAATAACAGGCAATGTGACACTGGAGTCAAAGATAAAAGATAGACACCAAATGGAAAGATTTTGTAAACAAGAAAATAGACAACCTATCAAGCTCAAATATAGAATTTCACAACCAACTTAGCACAGATACCAGCAGTTCACACAATTCACTAAAGATATACACCAATTTTGGTTCACCGCACAAACTAATGTATTTTCATTTGAAATTTGATAAACATAGGCAACCCAATACTGATTAACTACTAGTAAAATTTTAGGAGTTTTTGGGAAGGTTTACTATGTGAACTAAATTTAGATAGCTCTACCACAAAATTTGGTTCGGTAGGCAAACAATATCACACGACCCCCAAAATTGTCACAAAAACTATTGAAATGGATAATAATCAACCTGTAAATTTTCAAAGTTTTCTGGGTTAGTTTGTTATGTGAACTAAATTTAATCTAGTCTGCCATAAAATTTTGGTTCGATAAGCAAAAAATCTCAAACAACTCCCAAAATTGACACAAAAACTATAGAAATGTAGTATAATCAGCTTGTAAATTTTCACAGTTTTCTTGGTTGGTTTGTTATGTGAACTAAATTTAATCCGGTCTGTCACAAAATTTTAGTTTGATAGGCAAACAATGTCAATTAACACCTAAAATTGACACAGACACTACTGAAATGGAGTATATTCAGCCTGTAAATTTTCAGTGCTCTATGGGTTGGTTTGTTATGTGAACTAGATTTGATTAGGTCTGCCATTAAATTTTAGTTCAATAGGCAAATAATGTCAAACAGCTCCTGTAACACCCCTATATTCGATAGTGCGTTCTACTATTCCGGTAATCAGTGTCTGTCCAGACAGCTAGGATGCTTAGAATTATACTTAAATGTTAGTGAGGAGACATAAATTAATGAAATACAATAGAGGAAAATACAAGAAAAACAAAGGAAAAATAAGAGCAATGAAATGTGATTAAGTTAAACGAGCCAAAAACTGTAGCGATGGGTGACCACACCGAGAAGTTGCGGTGAGGACCGTTGACTATCCCTGGATAGCAGGGAACCCTAGAAAATATTTTTGGGACCTAATTAAACATCTATTAAGTTATAAATAACATTAGAAACGTCAAAGAAAAATTAATAAATTAGTACAAAGAAAAACGAAAAATCAAGAAACAAACAAAAATCAGTGTTACCGAAAAATCAGGAATACAAACCGAATAGGGGCATTTTGGTCAATTGACACCTAGAGTTGCCTTTTGACCTCAATTTCCATTAAAAATGAGTGATAGCACACTTTGAAAATGTCATAAAAATTAAAAATGTGGTACATAAAATAAATGATGGAAGTTTGGGGCATAATTACAATTAAGGGAAAATTTGGATTATTAAATATTTAATCCACCTTAGTGGAGCACTATGGATTTGTATATTGATTAAGTGGATAGTATATCCCACTTCAGCCACTTCTTCTTCTTCATTTCATCTTCAAGCAGAATCCAATCCTCCCAAAAACTCCATGGATGGCCAAAGCTTCAAGCTCTCATCCACCAAGATCAAGCCATGGGAGCAAAAAGAAGGAGTTTTGTTAAGGTTTGACCAAGCTCCAAAAAGAGGTAAGGGTCCAATTCACTTCCTTTCTTAAGTAAAGTCTATGTTTAGCTTGAGATGAGTTGATTGGTGATGAAAATTGATGGAATTATTGAGTTATTGGACTGCCCAATTTTAGGCAGCCATGGGAGCCTATATTATTTGAGTATTCTGCCCAATTTACTTTGCTGGAATTGTGTTGAATAAATATAGAAGTGCCAAGAATGAATATTGAAGTATTGGGAGGACGAGGATTGCCAAAATGGGAGTGTAAATTCTCTTATGCAGGTTGTGATTGTTGGCAGTGTATAAATTAGGTTATAAGTGTAAAGTTGTGACTCCAATTAGTATGAGGCCAATCGAAGGTGAAACTAGACATAAAATAGGCCAACTTTCATGTAGAAGTGTTGTCCAAATTCTACCTAGAAGTGACCTAAAAGAATGACCAAATCCGGAATTGCATGACATGAAAACCCATAATTTTGACCATATGAATAGTAGTTAGTATTTTAGCCATAACTCACTCAAAACAGGTCCAAATGACCTGAAATTTACACCATGCAAAGCTTAGACATAGAGCTACAACTCTTATGAAGACACCAAAGCCCAGAAAGGACAAGAACCAAGTGAAAATGATTGCACCATTTGGGTTACAAAAACTGGCCGAATTGACATTGACCTAAAAATGACCTAAACTTTGCAATATAAGTGCAACTTGACCAGCAATAGTAAAATGACCATAACTTGGTCCATATAACTTCAAATGCCCTGAAACTAGTGCCAAATTTTCACTAAGACATAGGCCTACAATAATTGTGTTTTGACCAAAACCCAAAAACTTAGGGAACTAGGTCAATTAACTTGATTAATCTGGCATACCAAATCTGGAAATGGTTCAAATGACCATTAACTCCAACAAAGTTTTTTAAGTATAACTCCCACTAGACGTCTTCAAACAAAATGAGCCATACCATTCTGGAAAGCTAAGAAATAGACCTTCAACTTTGTTTTAGACCTCTTCCTCATCTTATGAATGTAAGAAGCTCAAATGTTGGGTCAAAGCTACTGCCCTAGTTGAACATCCTGTCACTACAAGACTATTGAGTCCATTCCAATAACTTGACCATAAGTAACTCTACAAGACTTGAAAAATTACAATAAAAAATTCTTAGTGTAATACTAAAACTGCCTAGTAAGGGAACCAAAATTTAGAATTGACCTAGTTATGGTCAATTGACCATAACTTGAGTTATACAAATCCAAATGACATGATTCAAAAAGGAAATTAAAGAAGACACAATGAGAAACAATTTAATGAAGAGAAATTTATTAAATTTACACTGTAGCTTGTTCCAATATACAGTAAACATTGGCCATGAAATCTGAATAATTACAATGAAATGTAATAAGCTTTAAAATGAAATTTGTAACATATACCAAAGCTTAGAGACTATAAAATGTGACAAATTGGGAACATTAAAATTGAATCACTTAGAATGCATCAAAGGTCAGCATTATAGGTTGACTAAGGAAATGAATTGAAAGGAATAGTACCAAGAAAATTTAGATATTGGATTTTATTGTTAGAAACGATTTAACTGAGTACTGAAACACTTTAAATTGTGTGTTTCAGTTGAAAATGATATTGATAAGCATAAGGAACATTGAGTCAAGGCCAAGAGGCGACTCATTAGAGGTTTGTGCACAACTAGTTTTTAATTGCTTTTGTTCATAATATTTCATATGACTAAATGATGTATTTTCCTTATGTGATTTAATTCAATGATTATTGAAATTGTTATAGTATGTATGAATTTAGCTTTGTGAAATGGTATTTCAACAAGTATTAAGCATTGTTGTGGATTGAATAAATTATGTTTTGGAAAATTGTGATATAATATGTTTTGAATTGTGATGGGCAATTTGCATGGAAAAATGCAAATTTATGTTTTGAATTGTGATGAGCATAAAAATTATTAGATATTGGAATTGACTTTGAATCGAATTGTGTTGTGATTTATGCTCACTAAAAATATAAAGAGATTCATGATATTGTTTTATATCTCACTATAGATGCTTGACTAGGTTATTACCCGTCTCTCTCATTTGTTGAGGAGACAATGAAGTTAGCTTTGTTTTGATTACCATGGCACGTGCATAGGCTTAGATTCTCTTCTTATTAGAGGTTAGATCTAAGTGTTTTTTGTTATGGCCCTTTCAGAAGTTTCATTATTGTGGTGTGTACTGTGCACGATGATTCGACCTCCCCGACCATAGGGAGTTAGAATCCGATTCGACCTCCCCGACCATAGGGAGTTAGAATCACCCCAAAGATGGCCCTTGTATATTAGTCTTGCATAGTTAGTGAGATAAAGAATGGTTTTTGAATAGTAAAAAATTTCGATTTCATATGGGATTTATGCGTAATTTATTTTGTTGCAATTAATCTTTATTTCCATGATTACTAGAATTACTTTAAATGTCCAGTTGTGATTTGATAAATTGAATTTCTTGCTCAAAGTCATTTTAACTAATGATTTATATTATCGGCAACGAAGATTTTGACTTTTGGAATTTTGTTGAATTTCGAGACTTTCAAATTAATTGTTATAATTTTTTCAATGTATATTGTACTATGTTTTAAATTATAGTTGTGCGCCATTGAGTTCACCACTCAGCGATAGCTTTGTATGTTATCGCAAGTGAAAAGAACATAGAGCAGTTTGGTAAGCTTCTTTGAAGACACATTCAGATCAGCTCCGGGTATATCATAGGTATACCCATGTACATAGGTTTTGATGTATGCATGTAATAATATATACGTAAATTATTTGAGAAGTTGTATAAAAACTCTTGTAAAATATTTTGGTATGTAATTAAATGAAAATTATTGTAAATGTAAATTTGAGATTTCATTTACCTGAATAGTTTTGTACTATTAATTTTTGAGTCTTGTAATCAATGAAATGTTTCTTTTATGATGAGGTTGGTTTGAAAATGAAATGATTTGATTATTGAGATTAAATTATGAGATGAAATAAAGTTTATTAGAGTTGTATTTGAGAAAACATATTGGGAGTATTTTCTTTTTCAGGTTTGAAGAACTGTTTTCTCAAAATACAGCCGGCACGCTGTCACACCTTACCCCTCTGTAAGGCATAACATGATCCCGTAGAATACTTAATGAACTACCGAACTTCACCTACCGATAACTCATTAAGTACCCTACAAGGGATTTTAAAACGATTTTCTTACATTTTGGAAGTGGTGAGCATTTTAGTGAGAATTAAAAATCATTTATTCAAAGTTTAAATACTAGTAAAAATTTTGTCCATTTTAATTTTGCCGCAAATTTTATAAAAATTTTGACAGAGTTCCATTTGAAATTGGAGAAAACAGTTCTTCAAATACCTAAAGAAAAGCACTTCCAAAAATTTTTCACAACTTCCAACCTTCAATAACTCAATCAACTCAGTTCAACACACTTCAAAATAATTTCACAATACAATTCAAGACTTATCATCTCAAAATATTTAATATCTCCAATCACAAAGCATAAAGTAAGAAATTCATAAGTACAAATATTAATTTACAGAAGGAAATCCAAAAAATATTATTACAATTTATTTACAACTGCTCAACTACATTGATACATACAACATTTCTATATTTACATCAAAATTATCTACAAGGGTATAAAAATAATACCCGTACAAAAGATTGGTGTGATCTTCAACTCAGTAGCAACTCACTCTGCTGCTTTTTCCTTGCTCTTATCTGCGACAGCAAAATAAGCTATCGCTGAGTATAAAAATACTCAGTGGTGCACAATAAAAATAAAATGCAATACATAAATCATTCATTGGTGAAACGCAATTTAAATATTTCTCAATCACATTTCACAAATATCAAAGTTCATAATAACATCATTTTGTCAAATAATCTATTAAACACAATTTAGTCAAACAATTTCATAAACACAGTGTTGCCAAAGTCATACACAACTTAAGCCATGACACAAAATTTCCGATCAATGCCGCGTTGTACACCACGACAAAGCAATCTCAGCCCCATTAATCGAAATCAATGAGAGAGGTGGCTAGCTAGCTAATGAGTACTCATCCGATCTACTACCTCAACTGGCAAGCTAGAGAAGAAGGAAAATAAACGATCTCAACCCTATAAATGGAGGAGGAACAATGTGGTACTGTCATGCTAAGTGTGAATATAAAATCAATTCGAAACAATTTATACAAACAATTGATGAGAAATTTAATCAATTTCCAAAGTCACATTTACGATTATAAAATGGCAACACAGTACATAATTAATCAAAGAAGTCAAATTTTTGAGATTAAAATATTTAAACAATTATTATTGTGCACAAACCTGACTTGAGTTTCCTTGAAGCCTTGACTCAGTCTCTTTGAGTTTCCAAGTCTTTTTCAGCTGAAACACACAGTTTCGCAGTGTTTCAGTACCATAACTTAGCATAAATCCAAAAATAAATTTAACTTCATTTTTACTAGTTCTATTGTGTTAAATTTGACGTTCTCGAAGTTTTTGTGTTTCGGGTTACTATTTACTACACTATTCAAGTCAAATTGTTGACTTTTTAAGGCTTAATAGGTATGGGGACTCTAACTTCACCCACATACCACATTTTGGTCATTAAATCTGTTGGTTTTGGTCATTTTCTCAAAGCTTAAGTCCTTTTGGCCAAATTGTCAAATTTTCAGTTTTGGTGCTCCAAGTTGCACTGTTCCATTAGTAATTTTACTGTTGGAATTTAGCAAATCCTTCATAGAAAATATTCCTTATTGTCTTAAGTTTATTCTCATTTTTTAATCACTCCAATTGGAGTTTTGTAGCTCAAGTTATGGCCATTTGAACTAGGGCTGCCGGATTGGAAACAACCCAGATTTTCTGGGCAAATTTTTGGTGCTGGCAGATTTGGATCACCAACTTGGGGTGGCCAAATGGCTTGGTTGCTGGCAGAATTTGGACTTATGTTCTTCATGAAAGTTTTAGGTCTATATCCCATCTAACCACTGGTAAAATTTCAGGTCATTTGGACCTGCCTAGCTCGAGTTATGACCAAATGAACAAACACTGTTCATTTGGTCAGTTTGTACAGTGGTAGACTGCTCTTATTCAACTTTGGTCAATTTGTTCACTAAGTTTTGGTCACTTTTTGGGCATGATTCCTAAATGAAAATTGTGTCCTTTTATGTCTATTTTCATCCCCAATTGGTACCATATCAATTGGACTTGTAAAATTTCAGTTTTGATCCTTCAAAGTTGACTTGGTCATGCTGCCAGCAGTATGACCATACAACCTCCGAATTTAATTTGATTTCCAACCATTCCCACACATCTCATTTGGTCATAATTGACCATTTTCACTTCAAAATAGGTCAAAGATATCATTTACTCATTTCTCACATTTTTTGTTCACAAACCCTAATATTCAAAACCCTAACTCATCCATCTCATGCATTTAATCACAATTAGTGTTCTTAATCCTAACCATTCAACTAAATAAGGTTTTTAAACTCATTCAAATCCATCAAACCATACAAAATCATACTCCCCTTCAACAGGCCGAAATTTCAGTTTGGTCCTCCCCCCCATATTTATTTCATTTAATTAATTTCTAAGCTCATTTCAACAACTAATTATGCATTTAAAGAAATAAATTGTAAGTTAGCACACTAACCTTTCTTAAATCTTCAAAACCCTATCTTTTGCCCTTCTTTCTTCTTGTAATCTTCTTCTTAAGTTGCAATAACAAGCTCTAATAAGGTTTTTAGGGGAGTTATGAAGATTGAGTGAAGGAATTTAAGCTTAAGTGTAAGCTTAAATGAAGAATTTTCATGGAGGATTTTGGGAGAAGGTGAGGCGGCAACAAAGGAAGAAGAAGAGGTTTTTATTTTTTTTTCTTTTCTTTCCTTTTATCTATTTTGCTTATGGAAGACCATAAAAAAAAAATCTAATTAATTAATTTATTAATTATACACTTATGGCATTATGCATGATGTCATGCATGATGTCATCACCCTTACTTTTTCATTTTCCCCCTTTTTTTATATATTTTTCTATTAGTTCTTTAATTTAATTCTCGATCCCGAAATTTTTTTTTCTCCGATTTTATTTGACAGTTAGGTCAGGAGTCAGCTCTCGGGGTCAATTGACCAAATTGCCCCTCGCCGGTTCATCCCGGTTTGCAAATAATTCCATATTTCTTCCGGCTCCCTGACCTAATTATTTGACTGGCTTAACAGTTCTTTTTCGTGATTTTCTCTTTTCCACTGTGTTCATAAGGGTCCTAAGGACAGCAGCGTCACATTTTACGGTTCAAAATTTGAGTTTAAAATGACTTCGCAGTCGTTCCCGAGGAGGTCACCCATCGCTGTGACGCTCGGCTCATTTAACTTCTTCTGTTCTGTTTTTCTTATTTATATTTAACTAATTGAACATTACTAATTATTTGTGTTTATGGTTTCTCTAGTTGTCTTAAGTATGGTTCTAATCCCCTTAATTGTCCGGACCGACACCGGTCACCGGAACAGTGAAATATACTAGGCTATGCGAACGGGGGTGTTACACACGCTACCGAAATTTTGAAAAATTTTTATAACACCAGATTTTAATCGATGATTTAAATTTCACGAAAATTAATTTAAAATTCCTTGTAATATATTTAATGGGTTACCGGTAGGCGAAGTACGGTAATTTATTAAGTGTACTACGGGATCATGTTACATCTTACAGAGGAGTAGGGTGTGAAATGTTTAGTGGTATCAGAGAAATGGTTTTAAAGTAAATTTTGAACTGTGAATTTGAAATCTTTTTGTCGGTAAATACAACTGCTCAAATTTTTTATACATATAGTACATTTACATCATAAATATGAACTAATAGAGAGAAATCTCCTTATGTTGATTGTACAGGAAATAGAAAATTCTGTGAATATGGAAGAGAAGGATGAGACAATAGAACAATCTGTGACAGTGAAAGTACAAGGTGAGGCCCTAGCCCCTTAGAGAGTCAAAAGCTTGACTTTACCAGCCCCACCTGTACAAATTATTGCACAAATGGCTCAGTAAATGGCCACTTTCTTTCAACAAATGGCTGATAATCTGTCAGCCCAAGCCCAAGTACAAACCCAACACCCACAAGGGCAATATGAAATAGAGAAGAATGAAAGACCTGGTGATCAAAGTTCAAATAGTAAATTGGGAAAAAGGAAGAACACTGGAGAGCCTAGTGGTTATGGATCAGATAGAGGCGGATCTTTAGGGCAGAGGCTACCAAGGTCCAGTCGTCGAACAACTAGAAGTTCCTATTCTGCCCTTATCTGCCATGTTTGTGGCAAAGTACATGGGGTTATTTGTCGTAAGGCCACTGGAGCCTGCTACAATTGTGGAAAGCTTGGACACTTTGTTAGAGATTGTACTAGAGCACCTCGATCTGCTCTCCGGAGTTCAAAGACAGTCGGTCAGAGTCGAGATATGTAACGATCGGGCTCCAACCACTAGAGGAATTGTCCGCTTTGGCCATAAGCCTCACGGTTTTGTCCCATAGGTGGAATGGAGAACTTCCCAGGAGGTCACCCATCCTTGGATTTCTCTCAAGCGAGCACACTTAACCCTGGAGTTCTTCTAACTCTCCAGGCCATTCCACCAAAAGGCGTCTCTAGTGATTAGTTCCCCCATTTTATACATCATTACTTTTTGAACCTAAGACCATCTCAGTGCTTTGCGGATGTGGGATTTGCCTAAGGGACCTCTCTCCCCCCCTTTCGGGACTCAGCATCCTTGCTGAGGTTTGCCCCACCATCGCTCAAGAGGACACACGATCTGATACCAATAAATGATTACATAAATTCATAATTTACATGATTTATATTTCAACATACAATTCATAGTTTACATTACAAATAATAACTAATTATAATGTACAAAATACATAATATAATCTATATGGGCCCTATCTACATGCATTGCTGAGAAGGTGACAACCTTGAACACTCTGCAGATCAGAACTCCAAAATCTATGTTTGGTATTCGTTGGGCTTTAACTTCAGTACCTGCGCGAGGAAACAAATCCATCACGCTAAGCATTGCTGCTTAGTGGTGCAATAATATAACAAGGAAATAATATAACAAGTAAAAATAATTGGAGCATATTTTCTATACTCAAGAATTTTACTGGTTTCATATGAAATTTTCCATACAATATGTCTTTCGTCATTTATGTTGCTCTCTAGAATCACTTCTTTCATAAGTTTACAATAATAATTTATATCATGTACAAATAAATCTAAAATTTATACTTATATTCTTATGAAAGTCACATTTGTAATGTTATTTAAGTTATAATTCTTCTACTAGTCTTTTTATCACTTTCTTGATACTTTCTAAGTTGTTTACAATCATTTCATAATATTTAAAATTTTTAGAACTAGTTTAATTTACTTCAGATCATTCTAAGAAATAAATTTTTGGAGCTAATCTGATTTATTTCGGAACTTCTTACTTATTTATTTGCTTTCTAGCATTTTTAATTGCTAATATTCGTAACTTATTTTAATAAATTAAACTGCCCAAGTAACCTATGACAGGCTGACTAAACTGGATAATGGGTCGTTAGCACTGGACACCACGGTGCCTCAGGCCATCATATCATGGGACGCAGAACGTCAACCACGTATGCAGTCAATATGGCTAAAAAGCCATGATAACACATAATCGGGCATAAAAGCCATGAATATTGGCATAAAGCCATGAATACGGGCATAAAGCCATGAATACGGGCATAAAGCCTTTTGCAGTACTGCTTAACAATACCCTATTGGCATGCCAAACTATCCAATCTGACACACATGTCTAGGCAATACAAGGGCACATAATATCATTAAATATTAATATATTGTGTTTTATGACTTTATTATTTCATGACAAATACATTCATTATAATATTCATACATTCCTTACATCATTCATATTGATCACAATTCACATTCAAAACATCTTTCCTTTCTCTCTTGATGGGAACCTAAATCCCAAAAACACTTTTATCACATTTATTCATTCAACAATCTGTTCATGTAAATTACATTCCATACTTCAAGTTATATTGCTAATATATTATGAAGTCCATTGGTGTTGGGAGTATAATTCTCAACAATCCATCTAGGTTAATTTCATTTCGTATTCAAGTGGTATCACTCATATTTTATTAGACCTACTAGTAATGGGAATACAAATCTTAATTATATATTCACATGATTTAAATGTTCATTAAGTCATTTAGGCAAAATACTATTTCTATTCTAAGTAATCCATAAACATTTCATGGATTCCAAATTTCATACCTTAATTTCCTCTACCAATTTAGTTCTTACACTTTGTATCTTTGTATTACTATTCACATTACTATTCACTCAAATTGTTGAATTTTTAATACATAATAAATTTATTGAACCTAAGTTCACCAAGATACCACATTTTGCATTCTATTTTTGTTAGTATTGATTTCCAATACCATTACAAAGCTTATTTTATGTTATTCAAAATTTTCAGATTTCATATCCTAAGTTTACTGTTCCATTGGTCATTGTTACAGTAGAAATTTGACAAATTTTTCTTCACCAAAGTTGTTCCTCTATGTGTCTTCTTTAATTTCCTTTTTGAATCACTCCAATTGGAGTTGTGTAGCTCAAGTTATGATCATTTTACCATAACTGGCCAGATTGACCTGTACCCAGAATTTCTGGGCAATTTGGTTCTGCCAGATTTGGTGACCTAAGTTTGGTTGGCAATTTGACTAGGTTATGGTCAGAATTTGGATTTTTTTTCTTCATGAAAGTTGTAGGGTTATGTCTCAGATTTCTTCTGGTAAAATTTTAGATCAATTGAACTTTTCTACACTGAGTTATGACCATTTGAACAAATACTGTTCATTTAGTCATTTTCAAGGGACAGCATGTTGGTCAGCCGAATTAGGGTAATTTTTAGGTCAACTTGATTTGGTTTTCTGGGCAGGGTTTCTTCACCAAAGTTGTGACATTATGTCTTATAAAACTTTTTCCATTGGTTTCATTGCATTTAGATTTTTGTAGACCAAGTTATGGCTATTTTGCCAAAACTGGTTGGGTGAGCTTTAGTCTAGGAAATTCTGGACAGAATGGTTTTGGTCAGTTTGGTAACCTCACTTGGGCCAGCAATTTCATTTGGTTAGAGGCATTTCTGGGCTTGGTGTTCTTAATGAAAGTTTTAGTTCTATGTCTAATCTTTCCAATGACACAAAAATCAGGTCATTTGGACCTATCTAGAGGAAGTTATGGCCAAATGAATATATACTATTCATTTGGTCAATTTTCTGGGTTCAGTGTTTGGATTTCCGGATTAAGATAGTAAATTGGTCAAGATTTGGACAAAATTTGGGCATGGTTTTTTCATGAAAAATGGGGTATTTTGAGTCTAGTTTCACCTCCAATTGGCCTCATACTAATTGGAGCCACACAACTTCAATTATAGGTCAAACAAGACCCTAGACTCATAGGTCTAAATTTCCTGCACATGAAACATCATTTCCAATATTCCATCCTTCTTACTCCCAACTAGAATTTATCACTCATAACACTTCAACTAATCAACAAACAGCCTCAACAATATCAATCTCAAGCCATATCACCAAGGTAATAGAATTAACTCAAACCCTAACTCCAATTTCCAAAATCAACTCTCATGTAAATTCATACCAACCAAGGTTATCAATCATATATATATATATATCCTTATCTAAGCTTGTATTCAAGTTTTAATTCAACAAAACACATCAATTCCTCCTCTTATGGTTGCTGCCCAAATTTTACCTCTCACTTTTATACATGATTTCTTTCAATCTCTTAATCTATTGCTTATATTTAAGCTAACTTTTAAGGAATAAACAAGATTTAAAGGTTAATATGCACTAACCTCCATTGAAGAAATTCTCAAGCATGCCAACTCCACTTTCTCTCTTTCCTTTTACTGTCCAAGTCTTGCTCTAGGTATGAGGATAAATTTTTATGAAGGGAGGATGAGGTTTTATGGTGGTTTTGGGTGGAAAGCAAGCTTGGGATCAAGGCTTCCATGGAGGTTTTCTCTATTCTCTCACTTTTCCTATGTTGCCGGCTGGTTTGGGCATGAAGGAGCAGATTTTTGTTTTCATTTTTGTCTCAATTTATCCCTTGTTATTTGATTTATAATGGCTTGTTGAGTTGTGATTGGTGGATAGGTTCTTAATGACATCATATGATGTCATAATTAGGTATTTTCTTTCATTTTCTTTTCTTCTTTTCTCTACTCATTTTCAATTCAATTTTTAGCAATATTTATTCATATTTTAGATCATAATAATTATTTACTTAACTGGACAAGTCGGCCAAAAATCATCTCTGAAAACGAAATGACCAAAATGCCCTCCGTTTGGCTTAACAAACTAAAATTGTCTGTACCGATCGATAAATTTTTCTAAACATTTTCTTGGCATTCTAATGCCATAGAAACCTCAATGACTCTTCTCTGGAGTCCCAAAAATTATTTCATGAATTTTCTCCCAAGTCCAGGGCTCCTAGTTGTGAGAACCGCAACTTCCCACTGGTTACCCATCGCTAGGGCACTGGCTCATTTAACTTGATTGTATTTTATTTCTGAAATTTTTTATAAATTTTTCTTATTAATATTTGAGTTAATTATGGTTCCACAGTATAGTTTAAATATTTTTCCAAAAGTTCTAGCTGTCCGAACCGACACTGGTCACCGGAACAGTAGAATATACAGAATTGCTACAGTGAGGGTGTTACAAGATAAAAATAGAGTTGGTACTCCTCACAACCATAACACAATGAATCAACCCGAATATAGTAGCACACCAGTCAGAGCATCCACTATGCGCCAAGGAGAAAGAACAGAAACTTCAGATGTAGCTATTGGTAAGTTCTTAATTTTTGAAAGAAACAATTAGTTATTATTTAATCCCAGCACTACTTAGTTGTGTATTAGTGTTAGAACTATATATTTTGTTGCTATTCCTTTACATGGGAATAAATTTTGATGTATTAGTAACTAGTCCTTTAGGATAAAAACTATAATAACAAGTATGATTAACATTAATTTTGGAAGAATTGTTAGCTAAAAGTATTTTCTAACACACCATAAATTATAAAGCTAATTGGCAAGCCTACTTAATGTAAGGCAAGAGGACCTAAAAGTAAGTTGCAGTAATAGACTTGCTCTAGAAGAGGGTAAAGATGTTACAGTTAGCAATTATTAATGGATATTGTAATCATAATAAGTTTAGGATATAAGTGAACTCAAGAAGGATAAGATATAAGAAAATTTGATCTATTGGAATGTATCGTAGTAACTATACAATATTCTTGATGTTTGTACTGTAAGCTGCAGATTACAGTACTGACTTGAGATTATTGTGTAGAGCTACGTACTACTCGATAGTACACCAAGATGAGAATAGTTGCCAACGACATCTATTTTGGTATAGTTATCCAGGACAAATTTTTATTGTTAGAAATGAGTTTGGAAATCCTACTTGGGGATTTAAAAATCAAAAGTTAGAATATCGAAAGGTTATAGTTTAGTACAAAAGGAAGTAATTTATAGAATATTGGTAGATAAATGAGTTGTGAAAGTGAAAATTTGAATAGTTGATTTAAATGAAACAAAAAAATGTTACGAATATGAGTAAGATTGTTGACTATAATGGTCAGAGGACCAATGATTAGATAAATAATTCTAACATGACCACAATGGTCATTCGATAAGGAAACATGAATTGAAATATTAGACAAAACGATAGTAAGAGAACATTAGTGTTATACGTACAAATTAAATGTTGTATTAGATTGTTAAAAGTCTTACACAAACTTAAAGGAAAGAAGATTATATGATTGTATAAAAAAAAGAAAAACTAAGTTCTCACTCCATAGAACCACACAAAGTCCTAGAAAGAGTGGTTTCGTTAGCACACAAAATTGCTTACCTCTAAAAAGGTGAAATGAATTTAAATTCAACGTATGATGGGGAAACTCATAAAGATCTTAGTACATAAGGTGAAGCAGCTGATAAATAAATGTATACATTTGGTTAAGGTGTTATGGACCATCATTCAGGCCAGGAAGTTACTTAGGAACGAGAGGAGGATATGAGGAGGCAGCACCCACAGTCGTTCAGAGACTAAAATCAGGTAAAATTTCAAGACGAAATTTATTTTAAGGGGGAGAGAATTGTAACACCCCTATATTCGGTAGTGTGTTCTACTGTTCCGGTGACCAGTGTTTGTCCGGACAGTTAGGATGCTTAGAATTATACTTAAATGTTAGTGAGTAGACATAAAATAATGAAATGCAATAGAGGAAAATACAAGAAAAACAAAGAAAAAATAAGAGCAATGAAATGTGATTAAGTTAAACGAGCCAAAAACCGTAGCGATGGGTGACCGCACCAAGAAGTAACGGCGAAGACCGTTGACTAGCCTTGGACCGCGGGAAACCCTAGAAAATATTTTTGAAACCTAATTAAACATCTATTGAGGTATAAATGAAATTAGAAATGTCAAACAAAAATTAATAAATTAATACAAAGAAAAACAAAAAATCAAGAAACAAATAAAAATCGGTGTTACCAAAAAATCGGGAATACAAACCGAATAGGGGCATTTTGGTCAATTGACACCTAGAGTTGTCTTTTGACCTCAATGTCCATTAAAAATGAGTGATAGCACACTTTGAAAATGTCATGAAAATTAAAAATGTGATACATAAAATAAATGATGGAAGTTTTGGGCATAATTACAATTAAGGAAAAATTTGGATTATTAAACATTTAATCCACCTTAGTGGAGCACTATGGATTTGTATATTGATTAAGTGGACAGCATATCCCACTTCAGCCACTTCTTCTTCTTCATTTCATCTTCAAGCAGAATCCAATCCTCCCAAAAACTCCATGGATGGCCAAAGCTTCAAGCTCTCATTCACCAAGATCAAGCCATGAAATCTTCAAGGTTTTTTCATTAAACTTTATCCTCATACCTTGGGCAGCATATTGGGAGCAAAAAAAAGGAGTTTTTTTAAGGTTTAACCAAGCTCCAAAAAAAGGTAAGGGTCCAATTCACTTCCTTTCTTAAGTAAAGTTTATGTTTAGCTTGAGATGAGTTGATTGGTGATGAAAATTAATGGAATTATTGAGTTATTGGACTGCCCAATTTTAGGTAGCCATGGGAGCCTATATTATTTGAGTATTCTGCCCAATTTACTTTGCTGGAATTGTGTTGAATAAATATAGAAGTGCCAAGAATGAATATTGAAGTATTGGGAGGAGGAGGATTGCCAAATTGGGAGTGTAAATTCTCTTATGCAGGTTGTGATTGTTGGCAGTGTATAAATTAGGTTATAAGTGTAAAGTTGTGACTCCAATTAGGATGAGGAAAATTGGAGGTGAAACTAGACATAAAATAGGTCAACTTTCATGTAGAAGTATTGTCCAAATTCTTCCTAGAAGTAACCTAAAAGAATGACCAAATCCGGAATTGCATGACATGAAAACCCAGAATTTGACCATATAAACAATAATCCGTATTTTGGCCATAACTCACTCAAAACAGGTCCAAATGACCTAAAATTTATACCATGCAAAGCTTAGACATAGAGCTACAACTCTTATGAAGACACCAAAGCCCAGAAATGACTAGAACCAAGTCAAAATGCTTGCATAAGTTGGGTTACAAAAACTGGCCGAATTGACTTTGACCTAAAAATGACCTAAATTTTGCAATATAAGTGCAACTTGACCAGCAATAGTAAAATGACCATAACTTGGTCCATATAACTCCAAATGCCCTGAAACCAGTGCCAAATTTTCACTAAGACATAGGCCTACAATAATGGTATTTTGACCAAAACCCAGAAACTTAGGGAACTAGGTCAATTAACTTGATTAATTTGGCATAAAAAATCTGGAAATGGTTCAAATGACCATTAACTCCAGCAAAGTGTTTTAAGTATAACTCCCACTAGAAGTCTTCAAAAAAAATGAGCCATAACATTCTGGAAAGCTAAGAAATAGACCTTCAACTTTTTTTTCAACTTTTTTTTAGACCTCTCCCTCACCTTATGAATGTAAGAAGCTCAAATATTGGGTCAAAGCTACTGCCCTAGTTGAACATCCTGTCACTATAAGACCATTGAGTCCAGTCCAATAACTTGACCATAAGTAACTCTACAAGACTTAAAAAATTACAATAAAAAATTCTTAGTGACCATAAGACATAGGGTAACATATCCTATGAAGAGTAATAGACCTAAATATGGCAGCAACCTACTCAAATAAAATTGGTAATGTGTAATACTAAAACTACCTAGTAAGGGAACCAAAATTCAGAATTGACCTAGTTATGGTCAATTGACCATAACTTGAGTTATACAAATCCAAATGACATGATTCAAAAAGGAAATTAAAGAAGACACAATGAGAAACAATTTAATGAAGAGAAATCTGTTAAATTTACACTGTAGCTTGGTCCAATAGACAGTAAACATTAGCCATGAAATCTGAATAATTATAATAAAATGTAATAAGCTTTAAAATGAAATTGGTAACATATACCAACACTTAGAGACTATAAAATGTGAAAATTTGGGAACATTAAAATTGACTTACTTAGAATGCATCAAAGGTCAACATTATAGGTTGACTAATGAAATGAATTGAAGGGAATAGTACCAAGAAAATTTAGATATTGGATTTTATTGTCAGAAATGATTTAACTGAGTATTGAAACACTTTAAATTATGTATTTCAGTTGAAAAGGATATTGAAAAGCATAAGGAACATTGAGTCAAGGCCAAGAGGAGACTCATCAGAGGTTTGTGCACAACTAGTTTTTAATTGCTTTTGTTCAGAATATTTCATATGACTAAATGACGTATTTTCCTTATGTATTATGTTTATCAAATATTGGATTTAATTCAATGATTATTGAAATTGTTATAGTATGTATGAATTTAGCTTTGTGAAATGGTATTTCAACAAGTATTAAGCATTGTTGTGGATTGAATAAATTATGTTTTAGAAAATTGTGATAGAATATATTTTGAATTGTGATTGTAACACCCCTCACCCGACTACAGTGTAGCCGAGCAAGGCATGCTACATTTGGTGCCGGAGCACCCTATCTTATCTTACTTTATTATTTTAGTAATTTTGAATTCGTTTAATTTAATATCGATTATTTCTCTATGGAGAAACCAGTGGAGTTTCCCCTATTTTATTATCAGTTGACGTATTTCACTATTCACCTGCTTGAAATTTTCAATAATATTTTACAATAAAAATCTCATCAATTATTTTCATAACCATCTCATAATTCACATCTCATTCATACATCTCAATTTCATATTCATTTCCATGCATTTCCATTCATGCACAATTTATACATATAAATTCTCAAGTTTCATTAATTTATATGATTTACAGACTGATTACATAAATTCATAACTTATATGATCTACAAATTAATTACAGTTTCATAATCTATATTTCAACATACAATTCATAGTTTACATTACAAATAATAACTAATTATAATGTATAAAATACATAATATAATCTATATGGGCCCTATCTAAATGCATTGCTGAGGAGGTGACAACCTTGAATACTCTGCAGATCAGAACTCCAAAATCTCTGTTTGGGATTCGCTGGGCTTTAACTTCAGTACCTGCGCGAGAAACAAATTCATCACGCTAAGCATTACTGCTTAGTGGTGCAATAATATAATAAGAAATAATGTATACAAATAAAAAAATAATTGTAGCATATTTTCTATACTCAAGAATTTTACTGGGTTCATATGAAATTTGCCGTACAGTATATTTTTTTTTTATTTATGTAGTACATTTTTTTTTGTGTCATTTATATTGCTCTCTAGAATCACTTCTTTCATAAGTTTACAATAATCATTTATATAACGTACAAATAAATCTAAAATTTATACTTATATTCTTATGAAAATCATATTTGTAATGTTATTTAAGTTATAATTCTTCTACTAGTCTTTTTATCACTTCCTTGATACTTTCTAAGTTGTTTACAATCATTTCGTAATATTTAAAATTTTTAGAACTAGTTTAATTTACTTTAGATCGTTCTAAGGAACAAATTTTTAGAGCTAATTTAATTTATTTCAGAACTTCTTCTCATTTATTTACTTTCTAAAATTTTTAATTGCTAATATTTATAACTTATTTTAATAAATTAGACTGCCCAAGTAACCTATGACAGGCTGACTAAACTGGATAACGGGTCGTTGGCACTAGACACCACGGTGCCTCGGGCCGTCATACCATGGGACGCAGAACATCAACCACGTATGCAGTCAGTATGGTTAAAAAGCCATGGTAATACATAATCGGGCATAAAAGCCATGAGTGCAGGCATAAAGCCATGAATGCGGGCATAAAGCCATGAATACAGGCATAAAGCCTTTCGCAGTACTGCTAAAACAATACCCTATTGGCATGCCAAACTATCCAATCTGACACACCTGTCTAGGTTATACAAAGGCACATAATATCATTAAATATTAATATATTGTGTTTTATGACTTCATTGTTTCATAATAATTTTCAATTATAATGTATACATTTATTTGATCATATATATGATCACAATTCACATCAATTATCGCTTTATATCATTGTACTCAAAGTACTTTTCCTTTCTACAATAATGAGAACTAATGTCTCATTCATACATTAATATGGTTCATTTATTCATTCATTATGTTATTCATATTGATCACAATTCAAAACAATGGTTCACATGTACCATTGTATTCAAAACATTTTTCCTTTCTCATTTATATATTTTATGAATTCTATTTGTGATAGGCATATAAGCCCTAACTACCTATTCACATCAATTAGGTGACTTACTTTTCATGTTTCAAGCAATCCATGAACATTTCATGGATTTCAAATTTATGGCCTTAATTTCCCTTTAACAATATAGTTCTTACACTTTGTGTCTTTATATTACTATTCATATTACTATTCACTCAAATTATTGACTTTTTAATACATAATGAATTTATTGAACCTAAGTTCACCAAGATACCATATTTTGCATTTTATTTTCATTGGTATTGATTTCCAATACCATTTCAAAGCTTATCTTATGTTATTCAAAATTTTCAGATTTCATACCCTAGATTTACTTTTCCATTGTTCATTTGTACAGTAGAAATTTGATAAAATTGTCTTCATGAAAGTTGTTCCTTATTGTGTCTAGTTACATTTCTTTTTTTTTGAATCACTCCATTTGGAGTTTTTTAGCTCAAGTTTTGGTCATTTTACCATAACTGGCCGGATTGACCTGTACCCAGAATTTCTGGGCAATTTGGTTCTGCCAGATTTGGTGACCTAAGTTTGGTTGGCAATTTGACTATGTTATGGTCAGAATTTGGATTTGTGTTCTCATGAAAGTTGTAGGACTATGTCTCAGCTTTTTGCTGGTAAAATTTCAGGTCAATTGGACCTTTCTACACTGAGTTATGACCAAATTAATAAATACTGTTCATTTGGTCATTTTGCACAGGCAGAATGCAAGTCACCCGGATTAGGGCAATTTTTAGGTTAACTTGATTTGGTTTTCCCGGCAGAGTTTCTTCACCAAAGTTGTGCCATTATGTGTCTAGTTTCATGTCCAATTGGCCTTGCACCAATTGAACCTATACAACTCCATTTATAGCTGCCCAAACCTGCTGGACTCACAACCAGTCCTGTAGGTCACCAAGGGCAGCATGCCTAAACTCAACTCCATTATCCTTACTCACTTCAATTCCTCCTCACACACATTCAAATGGTCACTAATTGAAATTACAAGGTTAATATACCATTTTATAAGCAAAACTCCAATTTTTTCACAAACCCTAATTCCCAAGTGTCCATTTCATGCTTTTCATGTCATCTAACATATCCAGCACACATAGTTCAACATCTAACTCAAGTTATCTCATCACAAACCACTTCTAAACAATTCAAGTCATACAAATCAACAAATCTCATCCTTCTCCCATAGCTACCAAAAATTAGAATGTTCCTAACATGCCTATTTTCTTCAAATTTTCTCCATTTTCTAACTTAACTCAAAATTCAAATCAAAAATATAAGGAGAAAAATAAGAGATTTAGCACTAACCTTGAATGGAGTCACTTCTAAGACTTCAAAACTTCACTTTCTTCTTTCTTTTTCTGTCCAAGACTTGCTCTAGGTGTAAGGGTAAATATTTGTAAAGGGAAGCTAGGGTTTTGGGGTGATTTGGGTGGGTTAGCTCAAGCTTGATCAAGCTTCCATGGAGTTTTCTTTCCTCTCTCTCTCTCTCTCTCTCTCTACGTTTTTGGCTATCCAAAGGTTGAAGATGCAGATTGTTTATCAATTTTTGGTCTTCCTTATCCCTTTTAATAAGTTTAATAAATTGTGATTGGTGGAGGAAATTTAAATGACATCATATGATGTCATTATTAGCATTTTCTTTCATTTTCTTTTCTTCTCTTCTCTACTCATTTTCAATTTAATTTTTAGTAATATTTATTCACATTTTATGTCATAATAATTATTTACTTAACTGGACAAGTCGGCTAAATTCATCTCTGAAGACGAAATGACCAAAATGTCCTCCATTTGGCTTAACAGACTAAAATTGTCTGTACTGATTGAAAAATTTTTCTAAACCTTTTCTTGGCATTCTAATGCCATAGAAATCTCAATGACTCTTCTCTGGAGTCCCAAAAATTATTTTATAAATTTTCTCCCGGGTTTAGGGCTCCTAGCTGCGAAGATCGCAACTTCTCACTGGGTTACCCATCGCTAGGGCAGCAGCTCATTTAACTTGGTTGTATTATATTTCTAAAATTTTTTCTAAATTTTTCTTATTAATATTTAAGTTAATTATAGTTCCTCACTTTAGTTTAACTATTTTTTCCAGGCGTTCTAGCTGTCCAGACCAACACCGATCACCAGAACCGTAGAATGTGCGGAATTGCTACAGTGAGGTGATGAGCATAAAAATTATTGGATATTGGAATTAACTTTGAATCGAATTGTGTTGTGATTTATGCTCATAAAAGGACAAAGAGATTCATGATATTGTTTTATATCTCACTATAGATACTTGACTATGTTATTACCCGTCTCTCTCATTTGTTAAGGAGACAATGGAGTTAGCTTTGTTTTAATTACCATGGTACGTGCATATGCTTAGATTCTCCTCTTATTAGAGGTTAGATCTAAGTTTTTTTGTTATGGCCCTTTCGGAAGTTTCATTATTGTGGTGTGTACTGTGCACGATGATTCGACCTCCCCAACCATAGGGAGTTAGAATCCGATTCGACCTCCCCGACCATAGGGAGTTAGAATCATCCCGAAGATGGCCCTTGCGGATTAGTCTTGCATAGTTAGTGAGATAAAGAATGGTTTTTGAATAGTAAAGAATTTCGATTTCAAATGGGATTTATGCATAATTGATGTTGTTGGAATTAATCTTTATTTCCATGATTGCTGGAATTACTTTAAATGTCTAGTTGTGATTTGGTAAATTGAATTTCTTGCTCAAAGTTATTTTAACTAATGATTTATATTATTGGCAACGAAGATTTTGACTTTTGGAATTTTGTTAAATTTCGAGACTTTCAAATTAATTGTTATAATTTTGTCAATATATATTATACTATATTTTAAATTATAGTTGTGCACCACTGAGTTCACCACTCAGCGATAGCTTTGTATGCTATCGCAGGTGAAAAGAGCATAGAGCAATAGAGTAAGCTTCTTTGAAGACACATTCAGATCAGCTCCAGGTATATCATAGGTATACCCATGTACATAGGTTTTGATGTATGCATGTAATAATTTGTATGTAAATTATTTGAGCAGTTGTATAAAAACTCTTGTAAAATATTTTGGTATGTAATTAAATGTAAATTATTGTAAATATAAATTTGAGATTTCATTTCCTGAATAGTTTTGTAATATTAATTTTTGAGTCTTGTAATCAATGAAATGTTTCTTTTATGATGAGGTTGGTTTGAAAATGAAATAATTTGATTATTGAGATTGAATTGTGAGATGAAATGAAGTTTATTGGAGTTGTATTTGAGAAAACATATTGGGAGTATTTTCTTTTTCAAGTTTGAAGAACTGTTTTCTCAAAATACGGCCGGCACTCTGCCGAAATTTTGAAAAATTTTTATAATATCATATTTTAATCGATGATTTAAATTTCATGAAAATTGATTTAAAATCCCTTGTAGTATATTTAATGGGTTATCGATAGGCGAAGTACGGTAATTCATTAGGTGTACTATGGGATCATGTTACATCTTATGGAGGAGTAGGGTGTGACAGCTCCCAAAATTGACACAGAATGTCCTAAACACATCTAAATAACGCTAGTACAGTTTCAGGTGAAATGGGTAAGTCTAACTTCAATGATCCAAACAAGTTACCAATCAGATCTGGTATACCAGCAAGTCTGATATCACCAATCAAGAAAACAATGCACATCTATAGCACAAACTCATCCCAATCAATAACTTATTTCCAAACAACCCCTCATGCTTGATATCAAACTCAAAGAAACAAAATAAGATAGCTAGAAAGATGGCTACAGCTTAATTAACCCAAGATCCTCAGATAAACTCAACAAAATAGATATTAAAGAAACAGAAGCAAAATCATACTAAACCCCAAGCGTTGGTTTTGGTCAAGCATAATATGAACAAAACATGAATAAAAAGACACACTAAGAAACAAAATAAGGTCCAGCAACAAAACCAGGCACAAGATGACCCCTAGGCAGAATATAACAGAACCGATTGGATTTTAACAATCAGAACCAATTGACAAGTATGGAAGAAGAAGAAAACAGAGGATAAACAATAGTAACAGAAATAAATACCTTGTTTGGACGTCTTATGCTCTGATACCAAGATGATGGGCACTAACAAACAGCACCCAAGTTCATCCATCTAACAAGGCAGACTTTGCATCCACTCAATACAATATCAACCAATGTGATAAGGCACTACGAAGAAATGCAGAAGAAAATGTATTGATCAAGTGTCAAGATATAATTAGAACCTGTCTAAGAGCACCTTGATCATCAAAATAAGACAAGCAATGTGATCAGATTGCTTGAATCCATGTTCTTACAAGAAACAAGGAAGAAAATACAAGCTCACTCATTCAACAATGGTGGCAGAATTCTCTGCAGTGTTTTCTCTAAAAAATGACTCTTCAAGTTGCCTAAAAAAAATAGAGAAAACAGGTATATATAGATGGGGCACTAATAGAATGCTGCCTACATGGCACTAGAAGACAAAAGAAATGAAAATATCCTCCTTAAAATGTGGCATCTGGTATGGGAAAGAATATTCTAGATTTGTGATGGCTGTCATGGGAAGAACATTCCAGATTTGCTCAATTGGCCAAATCATCTAAAGCCATGTGTACTAATAAGATGGTAGCCAAATAATCTCCAAATGCCAAGCTGGCCGAATGTGGGAGTGACATGTCACCTCATGGGTGATGATGTGTCACCACTTGGGTGCTGACGTGGTGCATTCGAGTGATGATGTAGCACACTTGGGTGATGATGTGGCGCACCTGGGTGATGACGTGGTGTCGTGCTGCATATTGCCTATTTGCATGAGAATGATCCACTTGGTCTCTAATAGTAAACATAACGGTTCAATGTGATTGGCATTTGTCTCCTGGCACCTACAATACTCAATGACTAGATTTTAAAGTTCCCTTGCCCTTGCTCTACTCATGGGACCTCTGAACAATGGAAGTAGTTCTGGTGGCTCCTCATCACTGTGCATGGTTTTAAGGAATTGTAATAAGTTTTCTCTAAGCTAAGTTTGTATGGATGTTATCTTAATTTTAAGCATACTCTTTGCATTCAATGTATGAATGTACAAGTTGCACTTAACTATTTTAAATGCTATGAAAAGGTTCAATTTTTGAATCGTTTTAAAAGAAAAATCATTATGTTTCAATATAAAGGTTAAAGTGTGCTTGATATAAGTTGCTTAAATTTTGGTTAATTATGAAAAGAGCTTTATGTTAAACAGGTTTCAAGCTTGCTACGGGTTCTAACAGTCTTAAACTAACTCGATCCCTAGACCTAGTAACGGTCTTTAGTTGGGTCATTACACTCCTTAAGGCACTTTCGTACTTCTAAAAGGATACTGTCGAGAGCCATAAGCTCTCCCTCTCTTCATGGCTTCTTTCACTTCAATAAACCTAATTCTAAGAGTGTAATTAAGGTTCTTTTCTGTCAAGAGAACATTAAAGTTTGTAAAGTAATCCTTGTGACTCAAATTAAACAATTGATCAAAATAGTATCTCCATCTTTCTTTGATCTCACTATCTCCTATCAAAACTTGTTGATTATAATCTTAAATGCTTATGTCCTAATTTAGATCTTTACCCCTCTTTTTCTTTAACTATGCTAGCTTGCTAGGAGGCTCGCTGACTGCTTTTTTGACTTCTCTCCTTGCCAACTTATATTTCTCATATGCATCCTCATCTTTGCCATTAGTAACTTTTTATACCATTATCTTTTCATCTAATAGCCCTTTAAACCTCCTCACGTCACCACCAAGACTCTTATGGGTGTGGTCCTCTACCTTTGGATGCACCTAGCATATTCGTTGTTACTTTCTTAGTGCAACTCACCATCACCCTCCATGCGATATGAACGTTATCATCTAAATTTCATAAACCTTCTATCAATAGCTTCTCCTTAAAAGTTATTTGGTTTTTGTCTTTTTGGTTCAACCATCGAGTTTTAAGTTGCATAAATTGTTTTCCTTATTCATTCTGGTTTTTAATTTCATATTTAGAACAACTAGCCTATGCTGAGTAATTAAAAACTCAATAAGCATAATTTTGCAATTCTTACGTAGAGCTTTATCCCTTTTTCTAATAAAAAAAAAGTATATTTGGCTATGGTTACCTCTACTCTTAAAAGTAATCAAGTATGATTCCTTCTTTTTGTGAAAAACTTTTTTACCAAAACTATATCACAAGCACAACAAGAAATTATTGAGTAAGCAATGGAAAATGGGTATGGATTGCATCCATTTCTAATTAGCAACAGAGTTGCAACAGAATAGAAGCAAAAATTGTGTATTAAACTTAGCAATGAATTACAAACGAAAATTATACCTTATAAAAATATGTTTCTAAAAATTATGCCTTACAATTTAGAAACGGATTCAATTTCGTTTCTAATCCATTTCTAAATTTAAAAGCCAATTTTGAAATCCGTTTCTAAATTGGAAATAGACTTAGATTCCATTTCTAAACTATTGAGCTTGAAAAAAGCTCCAAAATAAATTCATTTCTAAATTAGAAACAAACTTGGAATCCATTTCTAAATTGTAGAGTTTAAAAAAAAAAGTCCCAACATTTTGAAATGAACTACAAAATATGTTTCTAATTAGAAACAGACTTGTAGTCAATTTCTAAACTATGGAGCTTAAAAAAAGATTCTAAATTTAGAAACAAACTCTATAATCTATTTCTAAATATTAGAAATGAACTTAGATTTTGTTTCTAAACTATGGAATTTAAGGAAAAAAAAGCTTTAAAATTTAGAAACAGATTCTAAAATTTATTTCTAAAGTGGAAATAGTTAGAAATGAACTTAGAGTCTGTTTCTAAACTATAGAGCTTGAAAATTGTGGAGGGAAATAGCCTTTTTTTTTATTTAGAAATGATTTTGAAATTCATTTTTAAATTGTGCACCTTAAAATTATTGAGGAAAATATTTCCTTTTTTTTAGTTTAGAAACAGATATGAATCTATTTCTATAACATTTCAAATTTAGAAATGGGTTTTTTAATACGTTTCTAATTTCTGGAGAGAAAAAAATCCTGCCTTTTATTTTTATTAGAAATGAATTGCAATATTCATTTTTAAATCTCATACCAAAATCTTCTCCTTCCTCATTTCACTCATTCTTATGTATTTTTTTTTTCTCTCATTTCACTCTTTTTTCCATTTCCTTTAATTTCCTTCCTTTTTATCTTTTATTTCATTTTCATTTTATTTTTTTATTAATTTTTCCATTTCATCTTTCTCTCATTTCACTCTTTCTTCCCTTTTCTTTCATTTTCTTTCTCATCATCTTACTTTTCATTTCATTTTCCTCTAATTTTTATTTTTTATTAATTTTTTTCCATTTCTTTTTTCTCATTTTTTCTCTTTCTTTCATTTTTCCTTTATCTTTTCATTTTTATTTACAGCCTTTTCTCCCTTTTAATTAGTCATTTTTATTATATTATTTTTATGATAATTTCTTCATTAATTTATTAGCAATTTGTTCTTAATTAAAAATAGTGTATTCTATAGTTGCTTGGTTTAAAACAAAGTAAAATTGGTTTGTTACAGAAAATAAGGTGATTTAACGAAATTTTACAATTTATCTCATTAAGTTTGTAAAATGATACTTTTTCGGCAAAATAGTCAACTATAAAAAATTTTATTAATTTAACGAAAAAATAAAATTTCTTCAATATCTTACGTTATCATATTTTTCGCTACATCTTAAATTTTAATTAAAATAATTGATGTTAAAAGTGAAATGCTAAATAAGTATATCTTATCTAATTTTATTTATAATATTTTTTTACATTATTAAGAAATATTTTATATATTCTTTTATGTGAAAAAATTTATTTTTCATTAAGTTAATAAATTTTAGCCTTTTACAGAAAAATAAAAGTATCATTTTACAAAAATTTAATAAGAAAAATTGCAAAATTTAATCAAATCAAAATATTTTTCATAAGAAAGTAATTTTTTTCTTTATTTTAAACCAAGTAATAATAGAATTCACCAAAACTATAAAATTATTGATTTTTAATAATAATTATTTTTATTGGTAATTTATTAATATTATTTTTTTAGTATCTTTTTTATTATAATATATTAATGCTAATTCTATTTGTGTTTTTGTTAGTAATTTTGTTTTTAATATTTTATATTTTTTTAAATAATATTAGTAATAATATGTTTTAGTATTATTCTATTTATTATTTATAACTTATTATTTTATTAAAATATATGTTTTTCTTTTTGAATGATTTTTAAAAATCTATTTTTATCTTTATTGATTAGAAAAAAAAAAAGTTTTTAAACATAATTTTCTTAAGAAATACTTTATTAGAAACGGATTAAAAAAAGGGAACGAGTCTATTTCTAATTAGAAACTGATTAATCTCTCTTATTAGAAAATATTTTGTTTCTAATTAGGATGGAATTGTTTTTGTTTCTAATTAGATTAGAAGCAGATGGTATTCCATTTCTAATTTAGAAATGCATAGAAATTTCTGTTTTTATCATCACTAGCAACAAAGTAATTAAAAATAGATTTTTTTTTAATCCGTTTTTAAATCTTATAAAAACAAAAATCTTCAACTTAGAAATGGAGAATTCTGTTTCTAAACTTTTTTTTTGAAGCCAAAAAAAAAAAATTCTAATTACATACGTAAGGGGAGAGAGGAGTTGAACTTGGATTTCCAGGGTATCACTGGGCTATGGCCACCGTTGCAAAGCCAAAACAAATTCTGTAATGGTTTTACCTTCTTTATTCCTACTCCCATATCCAAATTCTCTTTGTACCCATTCAAAATCGTTGTTATTACTATCCACATGTCTATTCAAATATCATCTAACAAAAAGTTTGTAATCATTGAGAATCTCTTGCATTAAAGCATCCATACCATATCTTCTAAAACCTTACTTTTAGCTTCCTCATCTAGACCTACTTGGGGTTACTTATGCACGATGATGATGATGATGATCTCTTTTCTCAAAGCTAATTTGAACAAGATAATCCTATCACTAACTCTTCACTCCTACCATCTTATCTGTGAGTTATGGTTCTACTATAATTCCTATCCCATTTCGATTCTTTCAATCTCGTATTAGCACAACTTATAACTTGTTTTAATAATCTCTCTTGCATTTTTCTCAATCCTCTTAGTTTCTCGAAGACAAGTTATGTCAACCCTACACTCCTCGTAGTACCCATGACATTCATCGACTATCAAGTCGATGATCCTATGTTCCAACTATTTAGGCGAACCTACTCTCTTAGACTAGCTTCTTTACTCTCACTCATCCTTCAAGATGCAGAAAACCTCACCTATTCTACACCATATTCGAGTGCCAATGTGAGGGGATTAGTTTCTTTATCCACACTCATCCATAACGTGGGAAACCTTACTTATACTCTAACACACTTAGACAATGATGTGTTGAAGTCCCTTACTCATTTAAAACTACACTTGGGTGCTAATGTAATGTTTGCCTAAGTATACACATCCCCACCTTTATGTGAAAATGATCTATAAGGATAACAGCTTGATAAAACTTTTTAAATATTAATAAAAATTTGCAAAAATTGATTTCTAGTTCTCCATTTAGTAAATTTTTGCGATTAGACATTCAATTCCATTTTTTAAAATTTCTTATGTTATATTTTAGAAAACAAAATATTAAAAAAAAGAAAACTATAAAGAAATGGTTCATCAAAATCTACGAGTTTCTCTTATCAAAGTATTCATAATTATTTACGATTTTACAGTAAAATCATTGACCCTTTGTGACCATCTAAACTGTTTCACACGATCGAAAATTCTATTTTGTTATTTCACACAATAAAAAATATGTTCAACAATTCTTTCACCTTCACATATTGATTTCTCTTCTATCGAATGGAGATCTGTTTTTTTTTCTTTGTTTTTTAGTTCTGATTAGGAGTGGTTACTCTATATGAGTTCTCAATTTTATTCAACTTGAAATTTATGCGAGAAATACCCTAACCGAGTCAGATGCTCATGAATAGTTTTTTTTAATAATTGACTCTGTTTATCAGTTGAATTTGACTGCGCTCAAAACAATTTTAATATTAATGAACTAAAGTTGATTGTTCATTCACACAGTGACTTATTATACCCATTATTCTAGTTTCCGTTTCAATTCATCAAATCTGACAATCAAATTTCTTTTTTAATTTTTATATTTTTTTAAAAGTAAAAAAATTTAATTTGGATTCGAAATCGAATTAAAATGTCAAAATTAATCTAAATAAGTTTAAATTTGACCAATTCTGATTAAATTCCTACCCAATTTTAAAGGGATCAATTCTAATTTAAACCAATGACTATCTACATCTACCACATCCACATGATAGAAGCTCTTTCTCTTTTATTGGAGGTTATCAGACCAATGAGCCACTTTTTGGAGCTCCAAACTAAAAACTCAAGACGGAACCAAAATGAAAGGAATGATCTCTTACATTCTTCCCTCCCCTGAGAGACAATGTTCTCAAATATATATATATATATATATATATATATATATATATATATACATATATATATTGACAACTGCCCCTAAACTCCTAAATGAAAGGAATGATCTCTTACATTCTTCCCTCGCCTGAGAGACAATGTTCTCAAAAAAAAAAAAAATATATATATATATATATATATATATATATATATATATATATATATATAAAATAAATTTTGACAACTGTCCCTAACTTTATCTAGTTGTAATATTACAGTTCCTCAACTTAAAAATATAACATAAAATCCCATCAACTTTCAAATTTTACACAGTAAAATTCTTCTAACCTCTAATCACTAGTTTTTTAGTTAAACGCTGACCTAAACAGTTCCAACATAAAGTTTAGTTAGTATTTATCTTTTCTCTCTCAAATCATGTATAAATTAAAATCTTTTTTTCTCTATAGACAGAATAATTTTTCATGCATAAAGAAAATTTTACACTTTGCATAAGAGATGAGAGAGAAATATTGACTAAACGTCATGCAAGAGCTATTTACATCAGTTTCTAACTGAAAAATCAATAATTGAAAGTCAGAGAGAATTTACTGTTCAAAATTTGAAAATTTAAGAAATTTTATGTTACATTTTAAAATTAAAAGATTGTAGTATTACAACTATACAAGTTTTAGGATAGTTATTGAAATTTATCCTATATATGTGTATATATAAAGAGAGAGAATGAAGGCACAGAAAACTAGAGGATGTTTAAAATCCATCTTATTAACTAACTAAACTCTAAACTCAATTGCTTACATTTTTACGTATGAAGTACTGCACCAAGTTAATATATAGAGAGAGAAAATCATCTTTTATTGCTAATAACCAATTTTACAAGCAAAGAAAACCATTCCTTTTCCGGCACTGGCAGTAAGAAATTTACACACAACAGGCACTTGTACAAAGCTCTATCACAGGATAAGCTACAAATCTTTGATGTTGGAAAAGGGAAAGAAAATTTTAGGGAAAAAAATGTGGGGCTAAAATGTACCTTTGGTACACAAATAATACACCTGTTTAATTGGCCACTCCAAGTTTTGAGATGGCTCTTGCATAGCTGCTTTCTGCAAATGTGACATACAGCCTGCTTTTTTCACGCTTGAATTGGTTGGAATAGGCTTAACCTCCATTCACATTCTCTTCATTCCAAGATGAGTCCATTGAAGGAAGCTGATACTCGTCAGGTTTCAGTGACAAAGCAAAATCAGGCAATGTCGGTGCTGTCTCCATTATTCTTTAGTCAACATCACCAAAACCCATGTTTCAGGATTGTGTCAACATTCCATTCAAGCCAATTCGAAGAAAAATAAATAAAAAGGAAGAAAAAACTCAACACCACTTACTTTTCATGAGAGTAGAGATCGCGATTAATCCGCACCTTGCTAGAAGTATCTTTTGGAATTTTCTCAGATAGATATTTCACTGTTCCCCAAAGCGGTGGATTTCTGCACCAAGACAGTATTTAGACAGGAAAAATGAATATTGACATGATCTGAAAGCTTGTCAGCAGAAAGAAACTGAATAGAATGTCCAGGGAATGTTTAGTAAATTAGCCACATAATTATAGAAACTAACTACTATTAGTGCATGAAAGTTTACATATAATGTGATGACTTCAATTTTTTTTCAGTTGTCAGTTCATCAAAATAGAAGGTGATAACATTATCTCACTATAGTGAGTCAGATTACAACTATGTAAAAGGTCCAAGAAAGTTTCAACTAATTCTCAATAACAATCATAATAATAGTATCTAAGTCCCCTGTATAACATATGTATTTATTACCTCTAGGATTAGGAATCTTAAACAACTATATCCCCCAAATAAAACAAAAATACTAATTTCTAAATATAATAGAATTCGTAAATAATATAAACTTCCTAGCCTAATTAAATTTCCCAATATAAAAACCCTAATTTTACAATAGAAACAATTCTTAAATTGTTTTTGAATCTTCATCTTCCTAGACTGCATCAACATCTTAATTATTATTTTGAATAAGCAAAAAAGAAAAGAATGAAATTGCCCAGAATGGCATCAATGATCGCTTTAAAAAGGAAGAGAGCAAAGAGGAGCACAGACAGATAATTAAGTATAAACTTGTTGGCTTGGAGAAGACAGAGGACATGTTTTTTTGCCTACATAAGAGTAGAATAGTCTTTAGCAAATAGAAAGGTATCTGAGTACAAGATGATTCCACATTGCAATCAAATGTATGCAGCGTACCAAAGTCCTAGCAGAAGAGGAAGAAAATCAAAAAGTTAAGAAACTAAAGAATTGACTTACTGAGGTGGTGACAGTTAAATGAATCACTCAGCCTCTCAGATGAAACTAGCTGATGACTGATGACATTCCTATTAAGATCGGAACATTGTGGGAGTTAATAGACACTGTTTCAATAAACTCATAAGTCATAGGTAGATGGTGTCATTTCAGCGGCCAAGCTACGATCAAGTGCAAAGGCTGAATACATAGCCATCGCTCAAGGTGTTTGTGATCTTTCGTGGATTCAAAGATTTATGCAAGATTTACAGTTATTGGAAGAGAAAAAAACTGTTTATATTGTGATAACAAGGCTGTTATGCCTATTAGTATTGCTCACATTCCAATTCAACATGATCAAACAAAGCACATTAAAATCGATCGACATTTCATTAAAATCATGGAGTTATGGATATAGCTTATGCGACTTCTGAAAATCAATTAGTTGATATTTTCACTAAGGGAATTAGTAGCACATATTTCCATGGTTTAGTTTGCAAGATGGGCATGCAAGATACCTATGCACCATTTTAAGGGGGCAGTGTTGATAATTGTTATGGAAAGTCAATCAATATATTATTTTTTTGTATATTCTGTATTTTATATTCCTATTTAGGATTTCTTCCTACTTAGTAAAACACAATTATAGGAATCAATTGTATATATATACCCATGTACAGATTAATTGAAATTAAGGAGAATCATCTCTTTCTACATGGTATCAGAGCAGGTCATCTATCTAGGGTGACTATTTGTTCTCACCACCCAACTCAGGAGAGACATTGGCCACCGACCAGCCGTCCCCTCTAATTCGGTCGTCGGAATCCAAGCGCGTGAGGCTCACACGCCCAACTCAGGTTCTTGCCGTTTCTTCACTCGCCGGCGCGTGGAGGCGCGTCCGCTGGCCATTTCGACTCCGATCAGCATCGCCGCGTTGCCTCAACCCCCTCATTCTACCACTGTGTGCTGTTGCCTGATCCAGTACACCATTAAAGGACTTCTGAGGTTGGCTCTCAAATCCTATTTCGATATTTGCTTGATTTGAGATTTTAGGTTATTTTGCGGCTGTATGCACTTTGGATTAGCGTTTCGGTTAGTTTTCTTTGTCTCAACAAATGGCAGACAATAAGAATGTTATTTCTGATGTGATTCCGGTGATGACTAAGATCACGGAACACAAACTTAATAGTTCGAATTACCTAGAGTGGAGTAAGACTGTTAGGGTTTATTTGCGTAACATTGATAAGGATGATCACCTTACTAAAGACCCACCTACTGATGATACACGGCAAACTTGGTTAAGGGAGGATGCTCGGTTATTTTTGCAGTTTCGGAACTTGATTCACAGTGAGGTAATTAATTTAATTAATCACTGTGAATTTGTTAAGGAATTGATGGATTACTTAGATTTTCTGTATTCTGATAAAAGGAATATCTCCCGTATTTATGATGTTTGTAGGGCATTTTACCGTGCTGAGAAAGAGGATAAGTCTCTCACGGCTTATTTTATGGATTTTAAACGGATATATGAGGAACTTAATGTATTGTTGCCTTTTAGTTCTGATATGAAAGTTCATCAGGCCCAACGGATGCAACTGGCTGTTTAGAGTTTTCTTGCAGGCCTTCCTTCAGAGTATGAAACTGCTAAATCTCAGATTCTCTCCAATTCTGAGATTTCCTCTTTGCATGAAACGTTCACACGGGTCCTTCGTACAGAGAGTACTCAATCTTCACAGCCTGCCAATAGTGCTCTTATTAGCCGTAATCCAAATGGACAACAGGGTAATAGAAGAGGAAGTAGAGGAGGAATTACAGGCAACAGAGGTAATCAGCGTAATGGGAAAGCTAGTTCTAATCAGGACTCAAGAGAGTCATTTGTTATTATTGCCACTAGCCTGGCCATACAAAATATAATTATCCGCAACTTCAAAGGAAAAATCAGCAATCACAGATGGCAAATATGGCAGCAGAGGATTCTTCAGTATCTTTCTCTGAGAAAACTGTTTGGGTATCTGCAGAGGATTTTGCATAATTTTTCCAGTATCAGGCATCTCTAAAGCCTACCAGTTCCCCTGTCACTGCGATCGCTAAGTCAGGTAAATTCACTATATGCCTTGTGTCTTCCTCATCCAAATGGGTTATTGATTCTGGTGCGACAAATCACATGACAGGTAATTCCAGTCTTCTATCTGTTTTTCAGTCTAATCTCACTTCCTCTACTGTTACTTTAGCTGATGGTTCCACTTCTTGTGTCATGGGTTCTGAAACTGCGAACACGACTTCGTCAATTTCTTTGTCATCTGTTTTGTGTCTACCAAAATTCTCTTTTAATCTACTTTCTGTTAGTAAACTTACTCGTACCTTAAATTGTTCTGTTTTCTTTTTTCTAACCAGTGTTTGTTTCAGGATTTTACGACGAAGCATATTATTGGTAAATGACGTGAGTCAGGTGGTCTCTACATTCTGAAAAAATCATGTACCGCGGTCGCTTGTTTGCTTCAGTACCTTAACACCTCTTGAAGCTCATTGTAGATTGGGTCATCCTTCTTTATCTACCATGAAGAAGCTGTGTCCTCAGTTTCAGTCTTTATCAGTACTAGAATGTGAGTCGTGTGAGTTTGCAAAACATCATCATGTGCCTTCTGTGTCTAGAGTCAATAAACGGGCTTCATCCCCTTTTGAGTTAGTTCATTCTGATGTTCGGGGTCCTTGTTCTGTTACTTCTAAAACTGAATTTCGTTATTTTGTTACTTTTGTTGATGATTACTCTCATGTTACTTGGTTATATTTAATGAAGAATCATTCTAAGTTGTTTCTATCTTTTGTGCCTTTTGTAATGAAATCAAAACTCGATTTAATATTTCTGTGCGCATATGAAGAAGTGACAATGTCAAATAATATTTTTCAGCACAATTTCAGTCTTATATGACACAAAATGGCATTCTTCATCAGTCTTCCTATGTTGATACCCATAGCATCCCAGAATGGCGTGGCCAAAAGAAAAAATCGACATCTTCTTAAGGTAACTCGTGCTCTTCTTTTTCATATGAATATTCCTAAACACTTTTGGGCAGATGCAGTTTCTACGGCATGTTTTTTTATCAATCGTATGCCATCTTCTGTCCTTAATGGGGATATTCCTTATACTGCTTTGTTTCTTACAAAATCCTTGCTCCATGTTAAACCCCGTATTTTTTGTTGTACCTGTTTTCTGCGTGATATTCGTTCCCAGGTTACTAAATTGAATCCGAAATCTCTCAAATGTGTCTTCCTTGGGTACTCCCGGCTCCAAAAAGGGTACCGCTGTTTCTCTCCTACTCTTAATCGTTATCTTGTTTCTGCAGATATCACATTTTTTGAGTCCACTTCATTCTTTCCTCAATCATCTGTGTATGAGAGTCAGGAGGAGGAGGATGATCTCTTAATATATACTGTCTAACCAATGTCTAGTCCTCTCCCATAGCTTGTTCCTTCTGTCTCTAGACCTACTCGACCTCCCGTTATTCATGTTTATTCCAGGAGATAGGAGATTCCTGACTCAGATCCTCCACCAACTACTTCATTGGGAGATCCTGTACCTCGTACTAATCATGATTCTGACCTAGACTTACCCATTGCTCTTCGTAAAGGTAAGTGTTCATGCACTTACCCTATCTCTTCTTTTGTTTCTTATAATCAATTGTCTTCTTGTTCTTGGTATATTGTTACTTCTTTAGACTCTATTCCTATCCCTAACACTGTTAGTGAGGCACTGTCTCATCATAGCTGGTGTGCTGCTATGAAAGAGGAAATGGAGGCTTTAGATGCTAATGGTACATGGGAACTGTTGCCTTTGCCCACTGGTAAGAAAGCTATTGATTGCAAATGGGTATTTACAGTAAAGGTAAATCCTGATGGTTCTGTGGCTAGGTTAAAAGCACGTCTTGTGGCAAAAGGATATGCTCAGACATATGGGGTTGATTACTCTGACACTTTTTCTCCTGTAGCTAAACTTACTTCTATTCGCTTGCTTATCTCTTTAGCAGCTACATATGATTGGCCCCTGCACCAATTGGATATCAAGAATGCTTTCCTTCATGGTGATCTTCAAGAGGAGGTGTATATGGAGCAACCACCTATGTTTGTTACTCAGGGGAAGTTGGGTACAGTTTGTAGGCTTCGGAAGTCTCTTTATGGCTTGAAACAAAGTCCTAAGGCCTGGTTTGGGAGATTCAGTGAAGCAGTACAGAAATTTGGTATGCAAAAGAGTAAGTGTGATCACTCAGTATTTTATAGGCAATCTAAGGCTGGTCTAATTCTCCTGGTAGTCTATGTGGATGACATTGTCATCACTGGGAGTGATTCTGCAGGTATTTCATCTCTTAAAACCTTCCTCCAAACTCAATTTCAGACCAAAGACTTGGGATTGTTAAAGTATTTCTTGGGTATTGAAGTTATGAAAGGTAAGAAAGGTATTTTCTTGTCTCAAAGAAAATATGTCCTCGATCTATTGACAGAGACAGGAAAATTAAGTGCTAAGCCTTGCAGTGCACCAATGACTCCAAATTTACAACTGTTAGCAGAGGATAGTGAGTTGTTTGAAGATCCAGAGAGATACAAGAGATTGGTAGGAAAATTGAACTACCTTACAGTCACTCGTCCTGACATTGCTTATGCCGTTAGTGTGGTAAGTCAGTTTATGTCTTCCCCAACTGTTGCTCATTGGGAAGCCTTGAAACAAATCTTGTTATCTGAAGGGCGCTCCAAGAAGAGATTTGTTATATGGTAATCATGGGCATTTGAATGTTGAATGTTTTTCAGATGCTGACTGGGCTGGATCTAAGGTTGACAGGAGGTCAACCACTGGATATTGCGTTTTTGTTGAAGGAAATTTGGTGTCTTGGAGAAACAAGAAGCAGAGTGTAGTTTCTCGATCTAGCACTGAATCGGAATACAGAGCCATGGCACAAGAAGCAGAGTGTAGTTTCTCGATCTAGCGCTGAATCGGAATACAGACCCATGGCACAATCAGTATGTGAGGTAATGTGGATACTTCAATTACTAGATGAGACAGGTTTTAAGACCTCCCTGCCTGCGAAATTATGGTGTGATAATCAAGCAACTCTCCATATTGCTTCTAATCCGGTATTTCATGAGCGGACCAAACATATTGAGATTGATTGTCACTTTGTTCGTGAAAAAATTCAACAGATCATCTCAACAGGACACACCAAAACTAGAAAGCAATTAGGAGATATTTTCACAAAAACTCTGAATGGAGCTAGAATTGACTACATTTGTAACAAGTTGGGCATGATTAATATCTATGCTCCAACTTGAGGGGGAGTGTTATGGAAAGTCAATCACTATATTATTTCTCTGTATATTCTGTATTCTGTATTCCTATTTAGGATTTCTTCCTAATTAGTAGAACACAATTATAGGAATCAATTGTATAAATATACCCATGTACATCTTAATTAGTAGACAAGAAAATACCCTTCTTACCTCTCATTAATTAAAATTAAGGAGAATCATCTCTTTCTACAATAATATTCTCTCTATTTAGGATTTATTATTCCTTTTTTATATTTCCTAATTACGGATATAATTAGGCTCCTAATTAGGGTTGTAAAATAGGCATTTATATTTTTATATATTCTAATTTCCTAGTTTAGATTATTCCTATTTTAGAATTATTGTATAGACAAACTATCTTGTAACTTACATAATTAAGACAATAAGAATTATTTAGTTCAATCTCTGTCTTCTTTGTCAACAATATTCATTATACATACAAGACAAACACTAATGATTTCCACTGTCCAAACTTCTAACATAATATGACTTCTAACTTGATTTCTTGAAACTATGAACCTAACATGCTAACTCCAATAGCAAACTATTAAAAATCTTTCAGACTTGCATTTGAAATCACATTTCCTCCTTTTGTTTCTCCCCAAACAAACATTGTCATTATGAATATGTATCGAATTTCAATATTCCTCAAATTCAAGACATGAGATATAATCTAATACGAATAAAACAATCTTACTTTTTTTTTTCTACAACAAATGACAACATTATAGGAAAAAACATAACTATCTAGACATGTGAATGAGCCATATATATGCATATATAGCCAAGACATCCTTACCTCTTACTCCGAGAGCAGCATAAGCAATGATCTTTCACTAAAATCTCAGGTAGTAAAAAGCACCATTTTTTTTTTTTTAATTTGATTAGTAATACTTTGAATTAGTTCACAAATTCCTAATAAGACAACATTGTAGCAGGTGATAAAAGGTTGCCCATATAATTCTTACTTTTTCTTGCATGTTGGAGGAAGGAAAAAAATCTATAAACATATAACAAATCAAGAGAAAAGCATTTTGACTAACATATTAAGGGCTATTGAGATTTTCCTAGTACTTTTATTAAAACAAAAAAGTTAATAATGTATAGCCTGGGCAAGGGCACACGATGAGAGTTTGAAAAAAAATGGGGAAAAAGAAAAGCAATACTTTAAGTTAACCAATTATGGTCTATTAAGATTTTCCTCAAATAGGCCCTAGGCTCCCTAGTCCCTCCTGCCCCCGGCACTCCCTTCCCTCATGCTCCAGTGATTACCCCTCAGTGGTCTTACTGCTTTCTTTCTTTAAGGAAAGGATACGGTTAAATTTTGGTCATGTAAATAAGCGTGGGAAGAAGATCCATTTGGACAGACAAAGAAGCGAGGAGTCTTCGAAACGATAAAAGTGCACCATTTCAGCTTCATCTTATGACAATAACAACTCTGTTTACACTGCATGCATATCACAGAGCTATGGAGATCCTAAACAGCAGAGACACGAGTAGATTACCTTGATAAGGGAGAAGCGGCATTAAATGCCTCACACGCCCTCCTACTCTCCTTAAAATATTCGTCTGCAGCTTGCAAAGCAGCTACAGCCATCCCATGAGATTTCTCCGTGTTCCCCTCGTCAAGGATCAAGCCATGATAATAATATGCTGCCGCCTGATTGGGTCAAAAAAGTAAATAAATAAAAGATGAACTTTGCTTGAATCACTTGCGGGAGAAATGCAAACAAGAAAATATTATTACACTACATCATAAACACATTCAACCATTTTCAGCCCATCGTTGAACAGCTGGAATATAATAGAACTGTTGCCTTTTACCTAGTTAAACGCAATCAATACCTGGATACTTAGCTTAAAAATCTACCCCATTACACATCATGCATAGGAGATGATTCTCTCCAAACTGATTTACTCTATATAGCAATAAAAAAATAAAAAAAAATGGATTTCTCAAGTATTGATTAACATATTTCTTTCCTGACATTGACAACAAAAAGAAAGTACAGAAAAAGTCAAATTAGTCCCAAAATTAAGGGGTCATCCAATTGTAGTACCTAAAATTTCAAAATGCAAAAAAGTAAACAATTCTATTTTACTTTAAAAAGGGCCCCCACAATTAAAGATTCTGTTTAAATGAAATTTTCCATTAGTTACACATTAAAACTCATTTTAAAAACTTCTTACTAGTCCCCAGAAAAAAAAAATAAAAAACAAAATGAATGCTCAGAAAAAAAAAAAGGGTAAAAAATCACAATGATAATATTTAATTTAGAGGACTTTCTCAATTAAGAATTCAATAAAATAAAAGATAGATATTTCTGATTCCCCTTCAATTACTTCATCTGACTTTTTTTTTAGTTTTGAAGTAAATATTTTTCTGTGTTTTTTTTATTGAATGAGATATAAGGTATTTATATACAAAGGGTCCTATAATTAAGTATTCTAATTGAGATGATATCCCACTAATTATTCTAACTAATTAGCTAACTAAATAAGAAAGAATATTATTTACATAATTATAGGATTGACTTCCTATAACAAGTTTCATATTAGTTCCCTAGTTATCATTCATTCAAATGCTTACTCCTAATATATTCGATTATTTTTCTTTTCATTTTTTTTTTTTTGTTTTTTGAAATTTTAAAAGGAGAATAGAAACAAATTATGCATCTTTATATATTATTTTGATATTTTAATTATTTATTTTTCGTGCAATTTAAATTTAGAAAATTAGCAAAAACACTCCACCTAGTGAAATTCAAAGGAAAATAATGTATAAAAAGATAAAATAAATAATAAAATACAGAAAATATATTAGCATGTTTAATTGGTCTACTATTTTTTCTCACAGAATTTGACAAAACTGAAACATAAAAATTTTACCAAAAAATTACAAAAATGATCATATAACATAAGAGAAGTATTTGAGAGATTGATAATGAGAAAATTATTACAAAACTAAAAAAATAATCAAATGGACATTAGTTGAGGGAGAATAAAAATATTTTTTCTTTTTATATTATTGAATTTTTGGTCCAGAGATTTTTTTTTTTTTTTTTTTTGACTCTTTTGCACTTAAACCTTTCTCTAGGGACCAATATGAGTTTTCCAAACTGATTTTTGGTGTAACTAGTGGAATATTACATTTTAACAGAATACTTAATGGTGGGTATTTGTACTTAAATGCGCATTTTAAATTTTTGGGGACTAATATGAACTTTTCCCCACAGAGTGCTATTTTACTTACTTTACATAACAACTTTAGATATAAAGCAAGCATCCCACAATGCACAAGCAACCAGACATGGTACAAACAAATTTTTTTTCAGCTTTACAACCCATAAATCAACAGGTTCTTTTAGCTGAGTTCTCAAATGGTAGTCTGCAGCTACTAATTAGTCATAAAAATTAGAATTCTCTACATAATTCAGAAGGCTCAACTCGGGACAATCAGTCTCATATATCCAGTTATTGCCAACCACTAATGTAATTTATGCATAACTGTCAATGGAGACGCTTATTATTATTATTATTATTATTATTATTATTATTATTAGGAAACAAGAAGTCAGGGTTCTTTCCATTGTGCCCAATAGCCTCTAGTCAAAAAGTTAAAATTTAGCACTATCAAAGATATTCCCTAGATCGCCTAATCCTCACACTTTGCTGCAATTTGAAGTTAATTTTCACCTTCTGTAATCTCCTACCGTTAAATTTTTCCAATGCAACAACACGTGAGGACATAAAATTGTTTTTATAGATTTCAAGATCTAGAAACAAGGATAATCACAAAGGCACAGGATAAGATGAGGAATTGAAGAATGAAAAATGAAGATATGCAAAAGAGAAATTTTAAGAAACCTTTGCTTCCACGTATTTCCACTTTACAAAAAGTCTGTGCTTTTCCCCCCATCCATTTGCTAATGGAAGATTCATTATATTATCTTGAGCCTGTCAAGTAACAACAGAGAAAAAATAAAATATATTTCAGAATCACCATTGAAATGTAATATCACGATTCATAAATTCATAAGCAACATAAAATCATCCATACAAAACCAAAGGATAATTGTTGCACAAAACCATAATATCAACTATCCCTGGAAGACAGGGTTGGAACCATAAAATTTTTCTTGAAGGTGCCAATATTATATATAAAATTAATTTTAAAAATGGTTAATTACACTCCTTGTTTTGTATGTTTTGATGGGTCCATGTTATATATTCAAAAAATGCCATAAAAAAATACAGTTAAACTAGAAAATTTGTTTAGAGTGCCAATACTATAAAACTTTATTGAATATATGATGAGAAATAAAGGGCTCTAATATTTCACATTATCCATATCATGATAAAACAATATATTTTTTTTTTTTTTTTTTTTGTGTGTGTGTGGGGCTTGGTGGGGGGGAGGGGGGGTGGTTGGTGAAGGTGTTTATATATATATAACCATAAATATCATACAGATGAATGTCCCACAACAAAGGGTAAATGAAATAAGGATTAAAATTCAATTTGCCCCTTGAACATGTCAGGCATATCCAATTCATCCCAAAATTAACTTTTCAGCCAATTTAATACATTAACCTGTAATTTATGGCCAATTAAGCCCAATTAATGTGAATTGGCCCCAAACAACAACAATTTCTTTCTCATACAATATGAACTTGTAAACTTTTTTCTTTTTTTACTATAAAAGAAATAATTTGTTATATTACAGATGAATTGGGTTTTATTGTGGTTAATAAACAGTAAATTACAAATTCATGTGTTAAATTGGTCATTAGTTAATGTTGGGGCGAACATGCCTAATAGGTTCAAGGGGAAAATTAAACTTTAATTGCTGAACCAGGATGAAATGACATTCTACATCTACTCATCACAACCACAGGCAAAATCCTTTAGAAAAAATAGGTGATTGAGTTAACAAGTAAAAACTTGCAATCCAAAACTAGAATCCTGCCAAAAATAATTATGTTTAAATGCCTTAACTCTAGTTTCAATGATGATAAATCCCATAATAAACCTATATTATTTACTGAATGGAACACAAACAGATAGTCAAGCGATAAGCCAAAGAAAATGATGAAAGGAAACAAACCAACAATGTAAACATGACAAATTTAATATAAAACTGCTGTTTGAACAATTCTTAAAATTTGAAGGGCACACTTGAACATTCTAATTAAAACTTTCATACCTGCTGCCAGTACTTTACCATCTCACATGCAAGCCTCCGCTTCACAGCTAGAGTAGCTTTAGCACTATCAATTGCCATCCCAAGTTGGATATCAACAACCTTCATTGGATGGGAAACAATGAAAGTTTATTCAGACTAGAAAAATTAGAACATTAATAGATCAAACATATAAATAACAAGTGTGCCATTGAGCCTACATATTGTTCATCAACAAAGCAAATTCTAGTTTTTCAACATTATAGAAAAAGTGAGGTGGTGTTTCTCTTCTAAATGACATAACAGTAGCAAAGAGGAAGGTTCTGTTTGCAAAAGATCATTACTCACAAAGAAAATAAGGAAAGATAGAAGGATAAGCTAAGTATGACAAGCACAAACCAGATTATTCCTTGCAATTAGGTAACTTAGCTTTAAGGACCTATTTGATGTGACACACCCATTGGCTCCAACATTTGTCAATCATTGTTAGTGTGAAATTCTCTGACCCGGTTCCTGATAGTTCGGTTGACAATTGGCAAAGGTCTATGCGTCGAGCTTGGAGTTGTCTGCACCAAAATGGCTCAAGCCAATTTGGCGGCTTTCCCTTGCTATATATTTTCTCATCTTTTTCTTATTGTTACCAATGCATGACGTCCAACACTCTCCCCTCAAGTACAACTAGACTGGACTAAATTTATAGGTCCAATTGTCACTTGCACTTAGGGGTGAGCATTAATTGGTTAAAAACCAAAAACCGAACCACTTTAATTAGGTTTTTCGATTTCAGTTTTCAGCGGTTCAATTCAATTTCGGTTTTAGTTATAACTAAAAAAAATTGTTTCTCAGTTTGATTAATTCAATAAAAAAAGAGAAAAAAACTGAACCGAATTGATTTTATGCAAAGTGCTACGTTTTGATGTGTATATCTATTCATTTTAAAGAAAACCCTAGGTGTCCCTAAAACAGCTACCCAATAGCCTCCCTTTCATTGTCTCTCTGCTTAGCCCTACCCCAACCTTACAGCCTCTCCTCCCTACATTTTCTCAGTCTCAAACTACTATTCTCACTCAATCATCGTCGCTCCTTAAGTCGTTGCCGGGCACCACTCCTTGCTCTCTTGTAACTCGTTGCTCCTCGCCCTCTCATTGGTCGTTTGAGATCTTTGCAAGTTGCAACATGCTCTGGCCTCACTTTCCTTCTTCAATTTGATTGCATGTGGGTTTTAAGATATTTGTGTACTAATTTTCCCTCTTTCTATTTTTGGACTATTTTTCCTCTAGCCTATTTGTATAACAATCAATAATGATTGATTTCCTTGATCCTTTTTTTATGATTTTTTTTTTTTTACTATTGAATTGCTGATTGTTGTTGGTTTATTGCATACCACTCCAGTTGATTTGTTATATACTGCTTAGGAATTGTTGTTGATTAAAATTGCTATCAAATTGTGATGGAATTGATGTGAAATTACAATGCTGGTGACCTATGAAACTGTAACCTAAGGGAGAGTAGCAAAACCAATGGGCCAAACTAAATTGAAATGAAAATTTTTGTTCGGTTTGATTTGATTTTCTCTATATATCGGTTCGATTTGATTCAATTTGATTCTCATAATTTTATAATGTGGTTTTCCGGTTAGTTCGGCTTCATTCGATTCAAAACCGAACCAATAGATTGCACACCCTTACTTGCACTACACGCGGTGGCCCATCTACTAGATTCTGGCCTCTTCTTTTTGGCTCAGCCCTACAGGTCTAGTTCTTTTTACTAGTCCATTGATCCACTTCAGCCTGGCTCACTACAATACTACCCAACATGCTTTTCATGTCCTAAACTATTACCTATTTTTCATGTCCTAAACTATTACCTACTCTGATACCATGTAAAATCTCTAACGGAGAGTGTGGATGACAAGTAGCAAAGGTCCATGCATTGAGATTGGGGTTGCCTCTACCAAAATGACTTAAGTCAATTTGGCTTGCTTCCCCTTGCTATATATTTTCTTGCTTTTTCTTATTTGTTACTGATGTGGGACACCCAACAATTAGGTTATGTTAATCACCTAGAGGTTCAAGTGGCTTAATTTTGCCATCCATGTCTCTTAATTAACATTCAAGGAACTAGAAATAGATTGCTTAAAGCAAAATACAATATAATAAATAAGACCTTGCTCAAGATCACACACACTGGTGAATATGTTAATGGGGTTAGATTCTCTAACCTTAATTAACTGATACCTAAGTATGACAATAATGAAAGGATGATTTTTAAAAAAAAAAAAAAAGACTGTTCAACACTTGTGAAGTTATATTCTTTTTAGATTCCATAGTTGCTTATGAACCAAATTCCATAAATGTAGAGGCAATAAAAATAAAGAATGTTTAGTAAAAACCTTCTAGATGCAAGCCCTTATGTGGCCAGGAGTGTAAATGAACCGAGCCGAACTTTAAAGAGTTCAAACTTGGTCCATCAAAATCTTTTCGAACTCGAGCTGACCTCGTGTCAAACTCGAGCCGAATATCTATAAGCTCAAACTTGGCTCATTTAGAAAACGAGTTATAAATGAGCCAAGTCAAACAGAACTTTTTATCAAACTAAGTCTCGAGTAACATGACTTAATGACCAGAATAAATTTTAGGTTTATAGTTATGAATTTTAAACCACGTAAATTAACTCTCATATAAAAAATAACTTAATTTTCATAAAAATTAAATTTAAATTACAAATAAATATATTTAATAAATACATTTTATATATTGATTATATCATAATTTTAAACAAGATAGTATTTTTAGAACGTTACTAAATAAAATAATTATAATACAATGAAATACAATAACTAATATAATTATTTTTACAAACGAGTCTGTTCACAAGCCTATTTAACGAGCCTACTCACAAGTCAGCTCGCGAGCCTGTAATGAGCTGGTTCGCGAGCCTTAACAAACCGAATACTAAGCTTGAGCTCGGCTCACTTATTAAACAAGCCTAAAAACTAAGCTTAAGCTCGGCTTATTTTTAAAGCGAGCTGAATTGAGCCGAGTCTCGAATAGCTCACGAACAGTTTGGTTCGTTTATTATAGCCTTACATATGGCCTAAGAAAAAGTAAATCATTCTCATGTATTATTTTGATACACAAACAAAAAGAATCAAGAAAACTAGAAAGCTATGCATCAATAAAATTTAAAAATTCTATTTCTTACCTAGTAGCATTAAAATCAATTATCAATTTCTTTTAGTAAAGTGAAAAGTATCCTCACTCAAAACCATCAATAATCATAAGTTGCTTGGGGCAAATGGTGAAATCCAAAGGTTAAATTGTCAAAAGAATAGTGAACAAAATTCCTTGTACTCTGTCATTCAAATTTCTGATTAGAAAGATAAGAATGTGAGCTGGAAGTGGTAAAAGCTATCTGATCTCAGACCTTACAGAAAATTTGGTTTTG